>NW_028188223.1:0-68000 GCF_964204655.1 Triturus cristatus
GTGTAGGGGGTTGTGTGAGGGGTGGTGTTTCAAGGTTTAGGGCCGAGCAGTGGTGTTCGGGCAGTGTAGCGGGTCGTGCTGGGGCCAGTGTTTCAGGCTGTAGGGCAGTGCAGTGGTGTTCAGGAAGTGTAGGGGGTTGTGCTGGGGCCGGTGTTTCTGGGTGTAGGGCAGTGTTGTTCGGGCAGTGTAGTGGGTCGTGCTGGGGGTGCTGTTTCAGGGTTTAGTTCAGTGGTTTTCGGGAAGTGTGGGGGGTCATACAGGGGCTGTGTTTCAGGGTTTAGGGCAGTGCAGTGGTGTTCGGGCAGTGTGGGGGGTCATGCAGGGGCTGCTGTTTCAGGGTTTAGGGCAGTGCAGTGGTGTTCAGGCTGTGTGGGGGGTCGTGCTGGGGCTGGTGTTTCAGGGTTTAGGGCAGTGCTGTGGTGTTTGGGGAGTGTAGGGGTAGTGCTGGGGCTGGTGTTTCAGGGTTTAGAGCAGTGCAGTGCTGTTCGGGGAGTATAGGGGTAGTGCTGGGGCTGGTGTTTCAGGGTTTAGAGCAGTGCAGTGCTGTTCGGGGAGTATAGGGGTCATGCTGGTGCCGGTGTTTCAGGGTTTAGGGCATTGCAGTGGTGTTCGGGGAGTGTAGGGGGTCGTGCTGTTGCCGGTGTTTTAGGGTTTAGGGCAGTGCAGTGGTGTTCAGGCAGTGTAGGGGGTCATTCTGGGGCCGGTGTTTCAGGTTGTTGGGCAGTGCAGTGGTGTTCAGGCAGTGTAGGGGGTCGTGCTGGGGCCGGTGTTTCAGGGTGTAGGGCAGTGCAGTGGTGTTCGGGGAGTGTAGGGTGTCATGCTGGGGACGGTGTTTCAGGGTGAAGGGCAGTGCAGTGGTGTTCGAGCAGTGTAGGGGGTCGTGCTGGGGCCGGTGTTTCAGGGTGTAGGGCAGTGTAGTGGTGTTCGGGCAGTGTAGGGGTAGTGCTGGGGCCGTTGTTTCAGGGTGTAGGGCAGTGTTGTTCGGGCAGTGTAGTGGGTCGTGCTGGGGGTGCTGTTTCAGGGTTTAGTGCAGTGGTTTTCGGGAAGTTTGGGGGGTCATACAGGGGCTGTGTTTCAGGGTTTAGGGCAGTGCAGTGGTGTTCGGGCAGTGTGGGGGGTCATGCAGGGGCTGCTGTTTCAGGGTTTAGGGCAGTGCAGTGGTGTTCAGGCTGTGTGGGGGGTCGTGCTGGGGCCGGTGTTTCAGGGTTTAGGGCAGTGCTGTGGTGTTTGGGGAGTGTAGGGGTAGTGCTGGGGCTGGTGTTTCAGGGTTTAGAGCAGTGCAGTGCTGTTCGGGGAGTATAGGGGTCGTGCTGGGGCCGGTGTTTCAGGGTTTAGGGCAGTGCAGTGCTGTTCGGGCAGTGTAGGGGGTTGTGTGAGGGGTGGTGTTTCAAGGTTTAGGGCCGAGCAGTGGTGTTCGGGCAGTGTAGCGGGTCGTGCTGGGGCCAGTGTTTCAGGCTGTAGGGCAGTGCAGTGGTGTTCGGGAAGTGTAGGGGGTCATACAGGGGCTGTGTTTCAGGGTTTAGGGCAGTGCAGTGGTGTTCGGGCAGTGTGGGGGGTCATGCAGGGGCTGCTGTTTCAGGGTTTAGGGCAGTGCAGTGGTGTTCACGCTGTGTGGGGGGTCGTGCTGGGGCCGGTGTTTCAGGGTTTAGGGCAGTGCTGTGGTGTTTGGGGAGTGTAGGGGTAGTGCTGGGGCTGGTGTTTCAGGGTTTAGAGCAGTGCAGTGCTGTTCGGGGAGTATAGGGGTCGTGCTGGGGCCGGTGTTAAAGGGTTTAGGGCAGTGCAGTGCTGTTCGGGCAGTGTAGGGGGTTGTGTGAGGGGTGGTGTTTCAAGGTTTAGGGCCGAGCAGTGGTGTTCGGGCAGTGTAGCGGGTCGTGCTGGGGCCAGTGTTTCAGGCTGTAGGGCAGTGCAGTGGTGTTCGGGAAGTGTAGGGGGTTGTGCTGGGGCCGGTGTTTCTGGGTGTAGGGCAGTGTTGTTCGGGCAGTGTATGGGGTCGTGCTGGGGGTGGTGTTTCAGTCTTTAGGGAAGTGCAGTTGTGTTTGGGAAGTGTGGGTGGTCGTTCAGGGGCTGTGTTTCAGGGTTTAGGGCAGTGCAGTGGTGTTGGGGGAGTGTAGGGGGTCGTGCTGGTGCCGATGTTTCAGGGTTTAGGGCAGTGCAGTGGTGTTTGGGCAGTGTTGGGGGTTGTGCTGGGGCTGGTGTTTCAGGGTGTAGGACAGTGTAGTGGTGTTCTGTCAGTGTAGGGGGTCATGCTGGAGCCGGTGTTTCAGGGTGTAATGTCAGAGCAGTGGTGTTCGGGCAGTGCAGGGGATCGTGCTGGGGCCGGTGTTTCAGGGTTTAGGGCAGTGCAGTGCTGTTCAGGCAGTGTTGGGGGTTGTGCTGGGGCTGGTGTTTCAGGGTATAGGACTGTGTAGTGATGTTTGGGCAGAGTAGGGGGTCGTGCTGGGGCCGGTGTTTCAGGGGGTAGGGCAGTGCAGTGGTGTTCGGGCAGTGTAGGGGATCGTGCTGGGGCCTGTGTTTCAGGGTTTATGGCAGTGCAGTGGTGTTCGGGGAGTGTAGGGGGTCATGATGGGGCCAGTGTTTTAGGGTTTAGGGCTCTGCAGTGGTGTTCGGGGAGCGTAGGGGGTCGTGCTGGGACCGGTATTTCAGGGTTTAGGTCAGAGCAGTGGTGATCAGGGATCGTAGGGGGTCTTGCTGGGGCTGGTGTTTCAGGGTTTAGGGCAGTGCATTGCTGTTCGGGCAGTGTAGCGGGTCGTGCTGGGGCTGGTGTTTCAGGGTGTAGGGCAGTGCAGTGCTGTTCGGGAAGTGTAGGGGGTTTTGCTGGGGCTGGTGTTTCTGGGTGTAGGGCAGTGTTGTTCGGGCAGTGTAGGGGGTCGTGCTGGGGGTGGTGTTTCAGGGTTTAGGGCAGTGCAGTGGTGTTCGGGAAGTGTGGGGGGTCATGCAGGGGCTGTGTTTCAGGGTTTAGGGCAGTGCAGTGGTGTTCGGGCAGTGTGGGGGTACATGCAGGGGCTGCTGTTTCAGGGTTTAGGGCAGTGCAGTGGTGTTCAGGCAGTGTGGGGAGTTGTGCTGGGGCCGGTGTTTCAGGGTTTAGGGCAGTGCTGTGGTGTTTGGGGAGTGATGGGGTAGTGCTGGGGCTGGTGTTTCAGGGTTTAGAGCAGTGCAGTGGTGTTCGGGGAGTATAGGGGGTCGTGCTGGGTCGGTGTTTCAGGGTTTAGGGCAGTGCAGTGGTGTTCGGGGAGTGTAGGGGGTCGTGCTGGTGCCGGTGTTTCAGGGTTTAGGGCAGTGCAGTGGTGTTCGGGAAGTGTAGGGGGTCGTGCTGTGGCGGGTGTTTCAGGGTTTAGGGCAGTGCAGTGGTGTTCGGGCTGTGTAGGGGGTCATTCTGGGGCCGGTGTTTCAGGTTGTAGGGCAGTGCAGTGCTGTTCGGGCAGTGTAGGGGGTCGTGCTGGGGCCAGTGTTTCAGGGTGTAGGGCAGTGCAGTGGTGTTCGGGGAGTGTAGGGCGTCATGCTGGGGCCGGTGTTTCAGGGTGAAGGTTAGTGCAGTGGTGTACGAGCAGTGTTGGGGGTCGCGCTGGGGCCGGTGTTTCAGGGTGTAGGGCAGTGTAGTGGTGTTCGGGCAGTGACGGGGGTCGTGCTGGGGCCATTGTTTCAGGGTTTAGGGCAGTGCAGTGGTGTAAGTTCATTGGGGTGGTCATGCTGGGGCTGGTGTTTCAGGGTTTAGGGCAGTACAGTGGTGTTCGTTCAGTGTAGGGGGTCGTGCTGAGGCCGGTGTTTCAGGGTTTAGGGCAGTGCAGTGGTGTTGGGGGTGTGTAGGGGGTCGTGCTGGTGTGGGGGAGTGTAGGGGGTATTGCTGGTGCCGATGTTTCAGGGTTTAGGGCAGTGCAGTGGTGTTCGGGCAGTGTTGGGGGTTGTGCTGGGGCTGGTGTTTCACGTGTAGTACAGTGTAGTGGTGTTCTGGCAGTGTAGGGGGTCATGCTGGGGCCGGTGTTTCAGGGTGTAAGGTCAGAGCAGTGGTGTTCGGGCAGTGCAGGGGGTCGTGCTGGGGTCGGTGTTTCAGGGTTTAGGGCAGTGCAGTGGTGTTCAGGCAGTGTAGGGGGTCGTGCTGGGGCCAGTGTTTCAGGGTGTAGGGCAGTGCAGTGGTGTTCGGGCGTTGTAGGGGTTCGTGCTGGGGCCGGAGTTTCCGGGTGTAGGGCAGTGCAGTGGTGTTCGGGCAGTGTTGGGGGTTGTGCTGGGGCTGGTGTTTCAGGGTGTAGGACAGTGTAGTGGTGTTCGGGCAGAGTAGGGGGTCGTGCTGGGGCAGGGGTTTCAGGGGGTAGGGCAGTGCAGTGGTGTTCGGGCAGTGTAGGGGATCGTGCTGGGGCCGGTGTTTCAGGGTTTAGGGCAGTGCAGTGGTGTTCGGGGAGTGTAGGGGGTCATGATGGGGCCGGTGTTTTAGGGTTCAGGGCTGTGCAGTGGTGTTAGGGGAGCGTAGGGGGTCGTGCTGGGACCGGTATTTCAGGGTTTAGGTCAGAGCAGTGGTGATCAGGGATCGTAGGGGGTCTTGCTGGGGCCGGTGTTTCAGGGTTTAGGGCAGTGCAGTGCTGTTCGGGCAGTGTAGGGGGTTGTGTGAGGGGTGGTGTTTTAAGGTTTAGGGCCGAGCAGTGGTGTTCGGGCAGTGTAGCGGGTCGTGCTGGGGCCGGTGTTTCAGGCTGTAGGGCAGTGCAGTGGTGTTCGGGAAGTGTAGGGGGTTGTGCTGGGGCCGGTGTTTCTGGGTGTAGGGCAGTGTTGTTCGGGCAGTGTAGTGGGTCGTGCTGGGGGTGCTGTTTCAGGGTTTAGTGTAGTGGTTTTCGGGAAGTGTGGGGGGTCATGCAGGGGCTGTGTTTCAGGGTTTAGGGCAGTGCAGTGGTGTTTGGGCAGTGGTGGGGGTCATGCAGGGGCTGCTGTTTCAGGGTTTAGGGCAGTGCAGTGGTGTTCAGGCTGTGTGGGGGGTCGTGCTGGGGCCGGTGTTTCAGGGTTTAGGGCAGTGCTGTGGTGTTTGGGGAGTGTAGGGGTAGTGCTGGGGCTGGTGTTTCAGGGTTTAGAGCAGTGCAGTGCTGTTCGGGGAGTATAGGGGTCGTGCTGGGGCCGGTGTTTCAGGGTTTAGGGCAGTGCAGTGGTGTTCGGGGGTGTAGGGGGTCATACTGGTGCCGGTGTTTCAGGGTTTAGGGCATTGCAGTGGTGTTCGGGGAGTGTAGGGGGTCGTGCTGTGGCCGGTGTTTTAGGGTTTAGGGCAGTGCAGTGGTGTTCGGGCAGTGTAGGGGGTCGTGCTGGGGCCGGTGTTTCAGGTTGTAGGGCAGTGCAGTGGTGTTCGGGGAGTGTAGGGTGTCATGCTGGGGCCGTTGTTTCAGGGTGAAGGGCAGTGCAGTGGTGTTCGAGCAGTGTAGCGGGTCGTGCTGGGGCTGGTGTTTCAGGGTGTAGGGCAGTGCAGTGGTGTTCGGGAAGTGTAGGGGGTTGTGCTGGGGCCGGTGTTTCTGGGTGTAGGGCAGTGTTGTTCGGGCAGTGTAGGGGGTCGTGCTGGGGGTGGTGTTTCAGAGTTTAGGGCAGTGCAGTGGTGTTCGGGAAGTGTGGGGGGTCATGCAGGGGCTGTGTTTCAGGGTTTAGGGCAGTGCAGTGGTGTTCGGGCAGTGTGGGGGTTCATGCAGGGGCTGCTGTTTCAGGGTTTAGGGCAGTGCAGTGGTGTTCAGGCAGTGTGGGGGTTTGTGCTGGGGCCGGTGTTTCAGGGTTTAGGGCAGTGCTGTGGTGTTTGGGGAGTGATGGGGTAGTGCCGGGGCTGGTGTTTCAGGGTTTAGAGCAGTGCAGTGGTGTTCGGGGAGTATAGGGGGTCGTGCTGGGGCCGGTGTTTAAGGGTTTAGGGCAGTGCAGTGGTGTTCGGGGAGTGTAGGGGGTCGTGCTGGTGCCGGTGTTTCAGGGTTTAGGGCAGTGCAGTGGTGTTCGGGAAGTGTAGGGGGTCGTGCTGTGGCGGGTGTTTCAGGGTTTAGGGCAGTGCAGTGGTGTTCGGGCTGTGTAGGGGGTCATTCTGGGGCCGGTGTTTCAGGTTGTAGGGCAGTTCAGTGCTGTTCAGGCAGTGTAGGGGGTCGTGCTTGGGCCAGTGTTTCAGGGTGTAGGGCGTCATGCTGGGGCCGGTGTTTCAGGGTGAAGGGTAGTGCAGTGGTGTTCGAGCATTGTAGGGGGTCGCGCTGGGGCCGGTGTTTCAGGGTTTAGGGCAGTGCAGTGGTGTTGGGGGAGTGTAGGGGGTCGTGCTGGTGTGGGGGAGTGTAGGGGGTCGTGCTGGTGCCGATGTTTCAGGGTTTAGGGCAGTGCAGTGGTGTTCGGGCAGTGTTGGGGGTTGTGCTGGGGCTGGTGTTTCACGTGTAGGACAGTGTAGTGGTGTTCTGGCAGTGTAGGGGGTTATGCTGGGGCCGGTGTTTCAGGGTGTAAGGTCAGAGCAGTGGTGTTCGGGCAGTGCAGGGGTTCGTGCTGGGGTCGGTGTTTCAGGGTTTAGGGCAGTGCAGTGGTGTTCAGGCAGTGTAGGGGGTCATGCTGGGGCCAGTGTTTCAGGGTGTAGGGCAGTGCAGTGGTGTTCGGGCGTTGTAGGGGTTCGTTCTGGGGCCGGAGTTTCCGGGTGTAGGGCAGTGCAGTGGTGTTCGGGCAGTGTTGGGGGTTGTGCTGGGGCTGGTGTTTCAGGGTGTAGGACAGTGTAGTGGTGTTCGGGCAGAGTAGGGGGTCGTGCTGGGGCCGGGGTTTCAGGGGGTAGGGCAGTGCAGTGGTGTTCGGGCAGTGTAGGGGATCGTGCTGGGGCCGGTGTTTCAGGGTTTAGGGCAGTGCAGTAGTGTTCGGGGAGTGTAGGGGGTCATGATGGGGCCGGTGTTTTAGGGTTCAGGGCTGTGCAGTGGTGTTAGGGGAGCGTAGGGGGTCGTGCTGGGACCGGTATTTCAGGGTTTAGGTCAGAGCAGTGGTGATCAGGGATCGTAGGGGGTCTTGCTGGGGCCGGTGTTTCAGGGTTTAGGGCAGTGCAGTGCTGTTCGGGCAGTGTAGGGGGTTGTGTGAGGGGTGGTGTTTCAAGGTTTAGGGCCGAGCAGTGGTGTTCGGGCAGTGTAGCGGGTCGTGCTGGGGCCAGTGTTTCAGGCTGTAGGGCAGTGCAGTGGTGTTCGGGAAGTGTAGGGGGTTGTGCTGGGGCCGGTGTTTCTGGGTGTAGGGCAGTGTTGTTCGGGCAGTGTAGTGGGTCGTGCTGGGGGTGCTGTTTCAGGGTTTAGTTCAGTGGTTTTCGGGAAGTGTGGGGGGTCATACAGGGGCTGTGTTTCAGGGTTTAGGGCAGTGCAGTGGTGTTCGGGCAGTGTGGGGGGTCATGCAGGGGCTGCTGTTTCAGGGTTTAGGGCAGTGCAGTGGTGTTCAGGCTGTGTGGGGGGTCGTGCTGGGGCCGGTGTTTCAGGGTTTAGGGCAGTGCTGTGGTGTTTGGGGAGTGTAGGGGTAGTGCTGGGGCTGGTGTTTCAGGGTTTAGAGCAGTGCAGTGCTGTTCGGGGAGTATAGGGGTCGTGCTGGGGCCGGTGTTTCAGGGTTTAGGGCAGTGCAGTGGTGTTCGGGGGTGTAGGGGGTCATGCTGGTGCCGGTGTTTCAGGGTTTAGGGCATTGCAGTGGTGTTCGGGGAGTGTAGGGGGTCGTGCTGTGGCCGGTGTTTTAGGGTTTAGGGCAGTGAAGTGGTGTTCAGGCAGTGTAGGGGGTCATTCTGGGGCCGGTGTTTCAGGTTGTTGGGCAGTGCAGTGGTGTTCAGGCAGTGTAGGGGGTTGTGCTGGGGCCGGTGTTTCAGGGTGTAGGGCAGTGCAGTGGTGTTCGGGGAGTGTAGGGTGTCATGCTGGGGACGGTGTTTCAGGGTGAAGGGCAGTGCAGTGGTGTTCGAGCAGTGTAGGGGGTCGTGCTGGGGCCGGTGTTTCAGGGTGTAGGGCAGTGTAGTGGTGTTCGGGCAGTGTAGGGGTAGTGCTGGGGCCGTTGTTTCTGGGTGTAGGGCAGTGTTGTTCGGGCAGTGTAGTGGGTCGTGCTGGGGGTGCTGTTTCAGGGTTTAGTGCAGTGGTTTTCGGGAAGTTTGGGGGGGTCATACAGGGGCTGTGTTTCAGGGTTTAGGGCAGTGCAGTGGTGTTCGGGCAGTGTGGGGGGTCATGCAGGGGCTGCTGTTTCAGGGCTTAGGGCAGTGCAGTGGTGTTCAGGCTGTGTGGGGGGTCGTGCTGGGGCCGGTGTTTCAGGGTTTAGGGCAGTGCTGTGGTGTTTGGGGAGTGTAGGGGTAGTGCTGGGGCTGGTGTTTCAGGGTTTAGAGCAGTGCAGTGCTGTTCGGGGAGCATAGGGGTCGTGCTGGGGCCGGTGTTTCAGGGTTTAGGGCAGTGCAGTGCTGTTCGGGCAGTGTAGGGGGTTGTGTGAGGGGTGGTGTTTCAAGGTTTAGGGCCGAGCAGTGGTGTTCGGGCAGTGTAGCGCGTCGTGCTGGGGCCAGTGTTTCAGGCTGTAGGGCAGTGCAGTGGTGTTCGGGAAGTGTAGGGGGTTGTGCTGGGGCCGGTGTTTCTGGGTGTAGGGCAGTGCAGTGGTGTTCGTTCAGTGTATGGGGTCGTGCTGGGGCTGGTGTTTCAGGGTTTAGGGCAGTGCAGTGGTGTTCAGGGAGTTTAGCGGGTCGTGCTGGGGCCAGTGTTTTCAGGGTTTAGGGCAGTGCAGTGGTGTTCGGACAGTGTAGGGGGTCATGCTGGGGCCGGTGTTTCAGGGTGTAGGGCAGTGCAGTGGTGTTCGGGGAGTGTAGGGGTCGTGCTGGGGCCGGTGTTTCAGGGTGAAGAGAAGTGCAGTGGTGTTCTGGCAATGTAGGGGTTCGTGCTAGGGCTTTTGTTTCAGGGTGTAGGGCAGTGCAGTGGTTTTCGGGCAGTGTAGGGGGTCGTGCTGGAGCCGGTGTTTCAGGGTTTAGGGCAGTGCAGTGGTGTTCGGGAAGTGTGGGGGGTCATTCATGGGTTGTGATTCAGGGTTTAGAGCACTGCAGTGGTTCTTGGGCAGTGTAGGGGGTCGTACTGGGGCTGGTGTTTCATGGTTTAGGGCAGTGCAGTGGTGTTCGGGCAGTGTAGGGGATCATGCTGGGGCCGATGTTTCAGGGTGTAGGGCAGTGCAGTGGTGTTCGGGGAGTGTAGGGGGTCGTGCTGTGGCCGGTGTTTCAGGGTGAAGAGAAGTGCAGTAGTGTTCGGGCAATGTAGGGGGTCGTGCTAGGGCTGGTGTTTGAGGGTGTAGGGCAGTGCAGTGGTTTTCGGGCAGTGTAGGGGGTCGTGCTGGAGCTGGTGTTTCTTGGTTTAAGGCAGTGCAGTGGTGTTCGGGCAGTGTAGCGGGTCGTGCTGGGGCAGGTGTTTCAGGGTGTAGGGCAGTGCAGTTGTGTTCGTTCAGTGTAGGGGGTCGTGCTGGGGCCGGTGTTTCAGGGTTTAGGGCAGTTCAGTGGTGTTCGCGCAGTGTAGGGGTCGTGCTGGGGCCAGTGTTTCAGTGTTTAGTGCATCGCAGTGGTGCTCGGGCCGTGTAGGGGGTCGTGCTGGGGCTGGTGTTTCAGGGTTTAGGGCAGAGCAGTGGTGATCAGGGATCGTAGGGGGTCTTGCTGGGGCCGGTGTTTCAGGGTTTAGGGCTGTGCAGTGGTGTTCGAGGAGCGTAGGGGGTCGTGCTGGGGCCGGTGTTTCAGGGTTTAGGGCAGAGCAGTGGTGATCAGGGATCGAAGGGGGCCTTGCTGGGGCCGGTGTTTCAGGGTGAAGAGAAGTGCAGTGGTGTTCTGGCAATGTAGGGGGTCATGCTAGGGCTGGTGTTTCAGGGTGTAGGGCAGTGCAGTGGTGTTCGGGCAGTGTAGCGGGTCGTGCTGGGGCAGGTGTTTCAGGGTTTAGGGCAGTGCAGTGGTGTTCGTTCAGTGTAGGGGGTCGTGCTGGGGCCGTTGTTTCAGGGTTTAGGGCAGTGCAGTGATGTTCAGGGAGTTTAGCGGGTCGTGCTGGGGCCAGTGTTTTTATGGTTTTGGGCAGTTCAGTGGTGTTCGGGCAGTGTAGGGGTCGTGCTGGGGCCGGTGTTTTTAGGGTTTAGGGCAGTGCAATGGTGTTTGGGCAGTGTAGGGGTTCGTGCTGGGGCTGGTGTTTCAGGGTGTAGTGCAGTGGTGTTCGGGCAGTGTAGGGGGTCGTGCTGGAGCTGGTGTTTCAGGGTTTAGTGCAGTGCAGTGGTGTTCGTTCGGTGTAGGGGGTCTTGCTGGGGCCTGTGTTTCAGGGTTTAGGGCAGTGCAGTGGTGTTCGGGGAGTGTAGGGTGTCGTGCTGGGGCCGGTGTTTTTAGGGTTTAGGGCAGTTCAGTGGTGTTCGGGCAGTGTAGGGGGTCATGCTGGGGCCGGTGTTTTTAGGGTTTAGGGCAGTGCAGTAGTGTTCTGGAAGTGTAGGGGGTCGTGCTGGGGCTGGTGTTTCTGGGTGTAGGGCAGTGTTGTTCGGGCAGTGTAGGGGGTCATGCTGGGGGTGGTGTTTCCATCTTTAGGGCAGTGCAGTGGTGTTCTCGAAGTGTGGGGGGTCGTTGAGGGGCTGTGTTTCAGGGTTTAGAGCACTGCAGTGGTGCTCTGGCAGTGTTGGGGTTGTGCTGGGGCTGGTGTTTCAGGGTGTAGGGCAGTGCAGTGGTGTTCGGGCAGTGTAGAGGGTCATGCTGGGGCTGGTGTTTCATGGTTTAGGACAGTGCAGTGGTGTTCGGGCAGTGTAACGGGTCGTGCTGGGGCTGGTGATTCAGGGATTAGGGCAGTGCAGTGGTGTACGTTCAGTGTAGGGGGTCGTGCTGGGGCCGGTGTTTCAGGGTTTAGGGCAGTGCAGTGGTGTTCAGGGAGTTTAGCGGGTCGTGCTGGGGCCAGTGTTTTCAGGGTTTAGGGCAGTGCAGTGGTGTTCGGACAGTGTAGGGGGTCATGCTGGGGCCGGTGTTTCAGGGTGTAGGGCAGTGCAGTGGTGTTCGGGGAGTGTAGGGGTCGTGCTGGGGCCGGTGTTTCAGGGTTTAGGGCAGTGCAGTGGTGTTCGGGGAGTGTAGGGGGTCGTGCTGGGGCCGGTGTTTTTAGTGTTTAGGGCAGTGTAGTGGTGTTCAGGAAGTGTGGGGGGTCATTCATGGGTTGTGTTTCAGGGTTTAGAGCACTGCAGTGGTGCTTGGGCAGTGTAGGGGGTCGTACTGGGGCTAGTGTTTCATGGTTTAGGGCAGTGCAGTGGTGTTCGGGCAGTGTAGCGGGTCGTGCTGGGGCTTATGTTTCAGGGTTTAGGGCAGTGCAGTGGTGTTCGGGGAGTGTAGGGGGTCGTGTTGGGGCCGGTGTTTCAGGGTGTAGGGCAGTGCAGTGGTTTTCGGGCAGTGTAGGGGGTCGTGCTGGGGCTGGTGTTTCATGGTTTAAGGCAGTGCAGTGGTGTTCGGGCAGTGTAGTAGGTCGTGCTGGGGCAGGTGTTTCAGGGTTTAGGGCAGTGCAGTTGTGTTCGTTCAGTGTATTGGGTCGTGCTGGGGCCGGTGTTTCAGGGTTTAGGGCAGTGCCGTGGTGTTCAGGGAGTTTAGCGGGTCGTGCTGAGGCCAGTGTTTTTATGGTTTTGGGCAGTTCAGTGGTGTTCGCGCAGTGTAGGGGGTCGTGCTGGGGCCAGTGTTTTTAGGGTTTAGGGCAGTGCAGTGGTGTTTGTGCAGTGTAGGGGTTCGTGCTGAGGATGGTGTTTCTGGGTGTAGTGCAGTGGTGTTTGGGCAGTGTAGGGGGTCGTGCTGGGGCTGGTGTTTCAGGGTTTAGTGCAGTGCAGTGGTGTTCGTTCAGTGTAGGGGGACGTGCTGGAGCTGGTGTTTCAGGGTTTAGGGCAGTGCAGTGGTGTTCGGGGAGTGTAGGGGGTCGTGCTGGGGCCGGTGTTTTTAGGGTTTAGGGCAGTGCAGTGGTGTTCGGGAAGTGTGGGCGGTCGTTCATGGGCTGTGTTTCAGGGTTTAGAGCACTGCAGGGGTGCTCAGGCAGTGTAGGGGGTCATGCTGGGGCTGGTGTTTCAGGGTTTAGGGCACAGCAGTGGTGATCAGGGATCGTAGGGGGTCTTGCTGGGGCCAGTGTTTCAGGGTTTAGGGCTGTGCAGTGGTGTTCGAGGAGCTTAGGGGGTCGTGCTGGGGCCGGTGTTTCAGGGTTTAGGGCAGAGCAGTAGTGATCAGGGATCGTAGGGGGTCTTGCTGGGGCCGGTTTTTCAGGGTTTAGGGCAGTGCAGTGCTGTTCGGGCAGAGTAGAGGGTTGTGTTGGGGGTGGTGTTTCAAGGTTTAGAGCCGAGCAGTGGTGTTCGGGAAGAGTACGGGGTCGTACTGACGGTATTTTTAGTGTTTACGGCAGTGCAGTGGTGTTCGGGAAGTGTGGGGGGTCGTTCATGGGCTGTGTTTCAGAGTTTAGAGCAATGCAGTGGTGCTCAGGCAGTGTAGGGGGTCATGCTGGGGTTGGTGTTTCAGGGTTTAGTGCAGAGCAGTGGTGATCAGGGATCGTAGGGGGTCGTGCTGGGGCCGGTGTCTCAGGGTTTTGGGCTGTGCAGTGGTGTTCGAGGAGCGTAGGGGGTCGTGCTGGGGCCGGTGTTTCAGGGTTTAGGGCAGAGCAGTAGTGATCAGGGATCGTAGGGGGTCTTGCTGGGGCCGGTTTTTCAGGGTTTAGGGCAGTGCAGTGCTGTTCGGGCAGAGTAGGGGGTTGTGATGGGGGTGGTGTTTCAAGGTTTAGAGCCGAGCAGTGGTGTTCGGGAAGAGTAGGTGGTCGTACTGGCGGTATTTTTTCAGGGTTTAGGGCCGAGCAGTGGTGTCCGGGCAGTGTACTGGGTCATGCTGGGGGTGGTGTTTCAGGTTTTGGGGTAGTGCAGTGGTGTTTGGACAGTGTTGGGGGTCGTGCTGGGGCTGGTGTTTCAGGGTTTAGGGCAGTGCAGTGGGGTTCGGGCAGTGTAGGGGGTCGTGCTGGGGCTGATGTTTCAGGGTTTAGTGCAGTGGTGTTTGGGCAGTGTAGGGGGTCGTGCTGGGGCTGGTGTTTCAGGGTGTAGGGCAGTGCAGTGGTGTTCAGGCAGTGTAGGGGATCATGCTGGGGCCAGTGTTTCAGGGTTTAGGGCAGTGCAGTGGTGTTCGGAGAGTGTAGGGGGCATGCTGGGGCCGGTGTTTCAGGGTTCAGGGCTGTGCAGTGGTGTTCGAGGAGCGTAGGGGGTCGTGCTGGAGCCGGTATATCGGGGTTTAGGGCAGGGCAGTGGTGATCAGGGATCGTAGTGGGTCTTGCTGGGGCCGGTGTTTCAGGGTTTAGGGCAGTGCAGTGCTGTTCGGGCAGAGCAGGGGGTTGTGTTGGGGGCGGTGTTTCAAGGTTTATGGCTGAGCAGTGGTGTTCGGGCAGTGTATCGGGTCGTGCTGGGGCCGGTGTTTCAGGGTATAGGGCAGTGCAGTGTTGTTCGGGAAGTGTAGGCGGTTGTTCTGGGGCCGTTGTTTCTGGGTGTAGGGCAATGTTGTGCGGGCAATGTAGGGGGTCATGCTGGGGGTAGTGTTTCAGGGTTTACGGCAGTGCAGTGGTGTTCGGCAGTGTAGGGGGTTGTGCTGGGGCCGGTGTTTCAGGGTTTAGGGCAGTGCAGTGGTGTTCGGGGAGTGTAGGGGGTCATGCTGGTGCCGGTATTTCAGGGTTTAGGGCAGTGCAGTGGTGTTCGGGGAGTGTAGGGGGTCATGCTGTGGTTGGTGTTTCAGGGTTTAAGGTCAGAGCAGTGGTGTTCGGGCAGTGCAGGAGGTCATGATGGGGCCGGTGTTTCAGGGTTTAGGGCAGTGCAGTGGTGTTCAGGCAGTGTAGGGGGTCATGCTGGGGCCAGTGTTTCAGGGTGTAGGGCAGTGCAGTGGTGTTTGGGGAGTGTAGGGGGTCGTGCTGGGGCTGGAGTTTCCGGGTGTAGGGCAGTGCAGTGGTGTTCGGTCAGTGATGGGGGTTGGGCTGGGGCTGGTGTTTCAGGGTGTAGGACAGTGTAGTGGTGTTCGGGCAGTGTAGGGGGTCGTGCTGGGGCCGGTGTTTCAGGGTTTAGGGCAGTGCAGTGGTGTTCAGGGAGTTTAGCGGGTCGTGCTGGGGACAGCGTTTTCAGGGTTTAGGGCAGTGCAGTGGTGTTCGGGCAGTGTAGGGGGTCATGCTGGGGCCGGTGTTTCAGGGTGTAGGGCAGTGCAGTGGTGTTCAGGGAGTGTAGGGGGTCTTGCTGGGGCCGGTGTTCTAGGGTGAAGAGAAGTGCAGTGGTGTTCGGGCAATGTAGGGGGTCATGCTAGGGCTGGTGTTTCAGGGTGTAGGGCAGTGCAGTGGTGTTCGGGAAGTGTGGGGGGTCGTTCATGGGCTGTGTTTCAGAGTTTAGAGCACTGCAGTGGTGCTCAGGCAGTGTAGGGGGTTGTGCTGGGGCTGGTGTTTCAGGGTTTAGTGCAGAGCATTGGTGATCAGGGATCGTAGGGGGTCTTGCTGGGGCCGGTGTCTCAGGGTTTAGGGCTGTGCAGTGGTGTTCGAGGAGCGTAGGGGGTCGTGCTGGGGCCGGTGTTTCAGGGTTTAGGGCAGAGCAGTGGTGATCAGGGATCGTAGGGGGTCTTGCTGGGGCCGATTTTTCAGGGTTTAGGGCAGTGCAGTGCTGTTCGGGCAGAGTAGGGGGTTGTGTTGGGGGTGGTGTTTCAAGGTTTAGAGCCGAGCAGTGGTGTTCGGGAAGAGTAGGGGGTCGTACTGGCGGTATTTTTTCAGGGTTTAGGGCCGAGCAGTGGTGTCCGGGCAGTGTACTGGGTCGTGCTGGGGGTGGTGTTTCAGGTTTTGGGGTAGTGCAGTGGTGTTTGGACAGTGTTGGGGGTCGTGCTGGGGCTGGTGTTTCAGGGTTTAGGGCAGTGCAGTGGGGTTCGGGCAGTGTAGGGGGTCATGCTGGGGCTGATGTTTCAGGGTTTAGTGCAGTGGTGTTTGGGCAGTGTAGGGGGTCGTGCTGGGGCTGGTGTTTCAGGGTGTAGGGCAGTGCAGTGGTGTTCAGGCAGTTTAGGGGATCGTGCTGGGGCCGGTGTTTCAGGGTTTAGGGCAGTGCAGTGGTGTTCAGAGAGTGTAGGGGGTCATGCAGGGGCCGGTGTTTCAGGGTTCAGGGCTGTGCAGTGGTGTTCGAGGAGCGTAGGGGGTCATGCTGGGGCCGGTATATCGGGGTTTAGGGCAGGGCAGTGGTGATCAGGGATCGTAGTGGGTCTTGCTGGGGCCGGTGTTTCAGAGTTTAGGGCAGTGCAGTGCTGTTCGGGCAGAGCAGGGGGTTGTGTTGGGGGCGGTGTTTCGAGGTTTAGGGTTGAGCAGTGGTGTTCAGGCAGTGTATCGGGTCGTGCTGGGGCCGGTGTTTCAGGGTGTAGGGCAGTGCAGTGTTGTTCGGGAAGTGTAGGCGGTTGTTCTGGGGCCGTTGTTTCTGGGTGTAGGGCAATGTTGTGCGGGCAATGTAGGGGGTCGTGCTGGGGGTAGTGTTTCAGGGTTTAGGGCAGTGCAGTGGTGTTCGGCAGTGTAGGGGGTTGTGCTGGGGCCGGTGTTTCAGGGTTTAGGGCAGTGCAGTGGTGTTCGGGGAGTGTAGGGGGTCGTGCTGGTGCCGGTATTTCAGGGTTTAGGGCAGTGCAGTGGTGTTCGGGGAGTGTAGGGGGTCATGCTGTGGTTGGTGTTTCAGGTTGTAAGGTCAGAGCAGTGGTGTTCGGGCAGTGCAGGAGGTCAGGATGGGGCCGGTGTTTCAGGGTTTAGGGCAGTGCAGTGGTGTTCAGGCAGTGTAGGGGGTCATGCTGGGGCCAGTGTTTCAGGGTGTAGGGCAGTGCAGTGGTGTTTGGGGAGTGTAGGGGGTCGTGCTGGGGCCGGAGTTTCCGGGTGTAGGGCAGTGCAGTGGTGTTCGGGCAGTGTTGGGGGTTGGGCTGGGGCTGGTGTTTCAGGGTGTAGGACAGTGTAGTGGTGTTCGGGCAGTGTAGGGGGTCGTGCTGGGGCCGGTGTTTCAGGGTTTAGGGCAGTGCAGTGGTGTTCAGGGAGTTTAGCGGGTCGTGCTGGGGACAGCGTTTTCAGGGTTTAGGGCAGTGCAGTGGTGTTCGGGCAGTGTAGGGGGTCATGCTGGGGCCGGTGTTTCAGGGTGTAGGGCAGTGCAGTAGTGTTCAGGGAGTGTAGGGGGTCTTGCTGGGGCCGGTGTTCTAGGGTGAAGAGAAGTGCAGTGGTGTTCGGGCAATGTAGGGGGTCATGCTAGGGCTGGTGTTTCAGGGTGTAGGGCAGTGCAGTGGTTTTCGGGCAGTGTAGGGGGTCGTGCTGGGGCTGGTGTTTCATGGTTTAGGGCAGTGCAGTGGTGTTCGGGCAGTGTAGCGGGTCGTGCTGGGGCTGGTGTTTCATGGTTTAGGGCAGTTTAGTGGTGTTTGGGCAGTGTAGGGGGTCTTGCTGGGGCCGGTGTTTCTGGGTGTAGGGCAGTGTTGTTCGGGCAGTGTAGGGGGTCATGCTGGGGGTTGTGTTTCAGTCTTTAGGGCAGTGCAGTGGTGTTCGGGAAGTGTGGGGGGTCATTCATGGGCTGTGTTTCAGGGTTTAGAGCACTGCAGTGGTGCTCGGGCAGTGTAGGGGGTCGTGCTGGGGCTGGTGTTTCAGGGTTTAGGGCAGTGCAGTGGTGTAAGTTGAATGTAGGGGATCGTGCTGGGGCTGGTGTTTCAGGGTTTAGGGCAGTGCAGTGGTGTTCGTTCAGTGTAGGGGGTCGTGCTGGGGCCGGTGTTTCAGGGTTTAGGTCAGTGCAGTGGTGTTCGGGGAGTGTAGGGGGTCGTGCTGTGGCTGGTGGTTCAGGGTTTAGGGCAGTGCTGTGGTGTTCGGGGAGTGTAGGGGGTCGTGCTGGAGCCGGTGTTTCAGGGTTTAGGGCAGTGCAGTGATGTTCAGGCAGTGTAGGTGGTCGTGCTGGGGCCAGTGTTTCAGGGTGTAGGACAGTGCAGTGGTGTTCGGGCAGTGTAGGGGGTCATGCTGGGGCCGGTGTTTCAGGGTGTAGGGCAGTGCAGTGGTGTTCGGGAAGTGTAGGCGGTCGTGCAGGGGCCAGTGTTTCAGGGTGTAGGGCAGTGCAGTGGTGTTCGGGCAGTGTAGGGGCTCGTGCTGCCGCCGGTGTTTCAGGGTTTAGGAATGTGCTGTGGTGTTCGCTGAGTGTAGGGAGTCATGCTGGGGCCTGTGTTTCAAGGTTTAGGGCTGTGCAGTGGTGTTTGAGGAGCGTAGGGGCTCCTGCTGGGGCCGGTATTTCTGGGTTTAGGGCAGAGGAGTGGTGATCAGGGATCGTAGGGGGTCTTGCTGGGGCCGGTGTTTCAAGGTTTATGGCAGTGCAGTGCTGTTCGGGCAGAGTAGGGGGTTGTGCTGGGGCCGGTGTTTCTGGGGGTAGGGCAGTGTTGTACGGGCAGTGTAGGGGTCGTGCTGGGGGTGGTGTTTCAGGGTTTATGGCCGAGCAGTGGTGTTCGGGCATGTATCGGGTCGTGCTGGGGCCGGTGTTTCAGGGTGTAGGGCAGTGCAGTGGTGTTCGGGAAGTGTAGGCGGTTGTGCTGGGGCCGGTGTTTCTGGGGGTAGGGCAGTGTTGTACGGGCATTGTAGGGGGTCGTGCTGGGGGTGGTGTTTCAGGGTTTAGGGCAGTGCAGTGGTGTTCGGGAAGTGTGGGGGGTGGTGCAGGGACTGTGTTTCCAGGTTTAGGGTAGTGCAGTGGTGTTCGGGCATTATGGGGGTTCGTGCAGGGGCTGGTGTTTCAGGGTTTAGGGCAGTGCAGTGGTGTTCAGGCAGAGTGGGGGGTCGTGCTGGGGCCGGTGTTTCAGGGTTTAGGGCAGTGCTGTGGTGTTCGGGGAGTGTAGGGGGTCGTGCTGGGGATGGTGTTTCAGGGTGAAGAGAAGTGCAGTGGTGTTCGGGTGTTAGACCTGGCACCTTGGCGTGAGTTTCCCTTCCACTTTTTGCTGATGTGCCTCATGTGTTTTGTTGGTGTTAGCTGCTCAGGTCACTGTGCCACTGCCAATCAGTGCCACAGTGCAAGCGCTCCCTATGAAATGTGTATACATTGATTGGTGTCCATGTTTGGCTTATTTGGTTTACTATCAGCCCCTAGTAAAGTGCACCAGGAGTGCCAGGGCTTGTAAATACAAATGCTGCTGGTGGGCTTGCAGCACTGGTTGTGCCACCCACAGAAGCGGCCTAGTAAGATGTGTCTAAGGTCTGCCATTGCAGAACCTGCGTGCAGTCTCGTACTGTCATGCTGACTGCGCAAGTGCACCTACTTGCCAGTCCCTAAACCTTTGCTTAACTGCATATTTGTCACCCCTTTGGTAGGCCCCCGGGCAGGGTGCATTGTAGGCATAAGGTAGGACATGCCCTGATGTGTGTGGCATGTCCTAATAGTGAATTACAGCCATTTTCGTTTTTCACTATTGAAGGCTACCTGCTCTCCATAGGCCAGAATGGGCTGCGAGAATTATTACACTCTATAATCCCAGCGGACTCAGAGAGCATGGTAGAAAGTCAAGTTTAGTATGCCTGAACTCAGAATAATAAAATACTTATTTTAGTAAAGTTTATTTTAATATCCTGTGTTTGTAAATACTACTTTTAGAAAGTTAATATTTACTTGCTCAGCCATTTCAGTCCGCCTCTGCTTTGTGTGTGTGTGCTGCCTAGTTTCAGTGAGGGGCAGGGCTGGGGAATTCCAGGAGACAGGTTGGCTGCCAGGTGGTGGGTAGAGAGATTACACCAGGATGGGTGGGAGGAGTACACCTTGACTCTGAATAGACCGGTGCTCTGCCACCACAATGCTGGCTCCGCCCCCTGTGGAGCAACTGATGTCTCTGCCCTGTGCACTGAAAGGAAAGAGCAGAGTCACCACAACAAAGTGCTCCAAAACCGGACTGAGCCAGGCACAGGCCCCCTGCCGACAAAGAACAAAAGAAACTGTGTATAAAAGAAGCAGCCCTGCTCCTAAGAAATCAGATCCTGTTTACGCCAAGAAGAAACTCTGCCTGAAGAGGAGGACCTGGAAAAGCTACATGGAGGACTACTGTCTCTAAGCCTCAGAGACTGGCCTGTGGTGGGTGCCTTGCTGCAAGAAGAAGAGGAAAAGACTGAGAAAGACTTTGCAATCAACTTGTGCTTTGTGAACAATCTCCAAGGGCTTGCTGGTGAGCTAGCCCCCTGAACTGCGCCCCAGGAACAGTGGGCGCTAACCCCCCAAGAGGAAAAGGAAGCTGCTGCTGGCGAATTGCCCTCCTGACTCCAGAGAACCTGTGCGCCCCATCCTGCCGAGCACCGCAACCTCTGCCCGACTGTGTTGCTGTGAGCACCGTGACGGCCTGCCCTGACTGGCCTGATGTAGGAGAGTAGGATCTGCACTTATGTTGCCCCCACTTTTTTTCTGATGTATACACTGGTTTCTGACTATAGTCTGGCTGGGTCCCTGCTAATCAGGGCCCCAGTCTCACTGATCTCTCTAAACAACTTGGTGTGCATATTAGATGCACTAGTGATTGGATACTGTGGTACCTTATGAGCCCCTAGTATATGGTACCTTAGGTACCTAGGGCATTGGTACTTCACAGGCCTACCAGGGGCTGCAGCCTGTATTATGCCACCCCTGGGAAGCATTCACAATCTGACACCACAGGCCTGCTACTGCAGCCTGTGTGAGGTAGTGTTAGCACTCCTCACTGAGGTATAGGTTCCTATATCTCACCATACACACACATATAAACCTATCAGTCACCCCTCTTGCAGGCCCTAACAATCCTGAGGGCAGGGTGCTTGGTTTACTATGTGAGGGGGTGTCTCTGCATGAGCAGGACCCCTCTGCAGCTGGCAGAGTCTATTCTCTGCTGCTGTTTGTGGATGCGGTTAAACCATATACTCTTAAGTGCATTATAACCTTGCGGTAAATGCTAACTTTGGAATGACTGCATCAAAACATCTCGTGTTTGGTGTCAAACAACTTGGAATCATACCCCCACACCAGTAACTGGTGTGGGAGTATGATCCCACCCTTCTAGAAGGAACGTCATGTACCCACTGTACTAAACGGTAGAAATCTTCTAGAGCCCTGGCATCACAAAATGGATGCCACCAGCACAGACACTGGGCTGCCCTCCTGCTGCTGACCGAAACTCGCAGTGGAGGAAGCCCAACAAAGGGTATCCTGTCACAGGGAGGTGTCACCACCTCCCAGACAGGATTTAGTGTATTGGAGCTGGTTGAGTGCTTTGAAGTCCTGCACTGGGGGAGCAGTAGGCTCCTCTGTGCATATGTCAGCTCAAACCGGTTCAGGGGCTACCTGCCCCTACTCTGGTGTGAAACTGGAAAAAGGGAAGTGGGTGTAACCACCCACTACCCTGACCCTCCTAGAGGAGTGGTCATAGAGCTAGTCCCTCCCCTATCTTCACTATAAGATACCAAGCATTGCCAATGGAATTCAGATTACCCTGGAATACGCTCTACAAAGAAGAATCCTGGCCCTACGACGTTCCACTTTCTCTGGAAGACTGAAGAATCTCCCTTGGAGTCAAGGAGTGACTCCCCTGCTTGGCAGGCACCAGTAACTTTGATCAACGGTTGCAAACTTCACCGCTCCCGCCTGAGTCCGAAGTCCCTGCATCCCCTGACGCAAATTTCCTGACCTCTTGACAGCCATTTTGAGTTCCCAGTGAAACTGTGGCATCTGGACCCCACGAGTGATGAGGAACAGCAATACCAGGGAACCGTGCACTTATTTTGAGTGAAAACCCTAAACAATGATCTACAAACTTGTGCTTTGGACCAACTGTAGTCCAAGTCCCTAGCAGGTCTGGTACCAAAAATCAGCGGCCTACCTCATCCTGAGTGACCGTGGGCTCCTGTGGAACTTTTCCTGCAAAGGCATCTTTGCAGTTACTTGCCCATTGGCTAGTGACTCACCCGAAGACTTTCTCATCAACTTCAAGGGCTCTCCTGGTTGCTCCGGGCCTGCCCTCTCTTACCCTTGCTGGGTAAGTCCATCAGACCTTGCTGGTCTGCATCATCGTCAATCATCATTCTACACAAGACTTGCAGTTGCCAAGGCTTGCTGGCTCCAATCCAGTTGCAGACACTGTCATCAGCTGCAGACTTTGTGGGACTCTCCGAATCCAGCTCCTGGTCATCGTCGATCTCTCCTGGACCTTGTGAGCGAAGAGACAAATCACCATCGACGACCTGAAACGATGCGACATCAGTGGTCATCCATCCTGCTGGCCACCGGTCACTGGCAAGTGACTTTGAACACTGTCCCCTCAATTTTCAGGTCCTCTTCAACTTCAATCCATCTTCGGATTCCATCGGGCACCTCTCCAGTCGTCACAAGCAGCAAGTCTTCAGTGATCTCCATTGAAAACAGCATCGCGACCAGACACCAAAAGACACCTATGCACCCGGCTTCCCTGGGTGAGGTAACTCGTGCACTCCGGTGCCCAAGTGTCTGTTGGCCCTCGAAATACTTACCCTGTAAGTGGCTTGCTTGTTGACTTCTCCGAAGTGCCCTAAAACTTTAAAATACAAACCGCGACTTACGCCATTGAAACCAATAGGAAACCCGCTGCTGTGTTTAGACACTGCCGCGTCTCCCGTGGGCTGATTACTTACCTGCTAACTCTGCAGAAGTGATGCCCCAGCGATTCCCAAGGCCCTAGGCCTTTTCATTTTGCAAGTCGAGTTTGTTAAACCATTTTCTTAGTATATGGTCTGGTACGCCCCTAGGGCTCCGGCCATATTTGTGCTTAATTTATTGAGAAGTGTTGACATTTGAATGTGTATCTGGGTTCTAGTCTCATAAAGAGATTAGTAGAGTGTATCTAAGAATAAATACATATATATTTGATACATATACCTGTGTGGTGTCCTTTTCATTTGGTAATTCAAGAGATTATAAGGTAAAACAAGCTGCTTTACATTCCTCAGAGACTTAGCCTGAAGGCTGCTCTCCACAGCTACCACTAGGATAGCTTTCTTTAAAAGGTTGTCTTAAACCTATCTACCATAAGAGTCGAATTGGACTGGTGCAAGGTGGCCACTATAACTAGTGACCAGCATATGCCAGGCCAGCTTCTCACATTGGTGGGCAGTGTGTGGGATTCCAGCTTGCCATTGTTTTACCAGAAAATCTCTATTTGAATTACTAACTGAAAACCACTAAAGGTTCTCAAGGTACATGTTAGACTTGGCCCATCTGGCAAGTTCACCCCTAAAACTTTTTGCAGTAACCTAGCCTTTTTCCTGTGTTGTACTAGTGGTTTTAGGCCTCTAGGCGCTTTCACACTGTGTCCCAGTGGAAAGCGCGTGCGCTCTGTGTGGTTGAATGAGACTGACCTGCCCTCCCATAGGAATGCATGGGGGATCTGAGTGACCGTGCTAGTTCCTGATGCGTGGGGAGTGCAGGGTCGAGTTTGATATGTGCCAACTCGTGAGAGTGAATGCTGCGCAATGATGTGTCCGGCGTTACTGTAGCTAGTATAGAAGCGCCACTTCTAGACACTGTGTATGGGTAGGGTGTGCCTTCAAGGGATTTATTAAGGACTTAGTTGTATAACTTGTTTATAGGATAAATATATACCTATGACTGAAATCAATCTTTTCTTTTAGTTTCCAGAAGGTAATACACCATGCAATAGTCAAATGTGTATACAGATCTAAATTTACATTAATTTCGGAATATTTATACAGTCAAAATACAGAGAAATGAAAAGTGGACAAAAGGTGTGTGAGGAACAAAATTCATTTATATCAGTGAATGGTAGTAAGGGTACATAAAAATAAGACAGTTGTATATCAGAGGGGAGACATGATTATACATCCAGTTATTACTCCACTGTACAATATATCAAACACTTTTTCAAAGATATATGATCAATTATCTAGAAAGAAGTGTGACAGTCGACGTTTCGGTCTTCATACGTGAATTTGTGAGACCATCTTCAGGACAAGAAGTTTAAAAGTTGACCCCTATAAGTTAAAAAGTATATAATGAATATATAGACTATACAAAACACACACCTAAGACAAAAAATTAAAGCAAAATCAATTCTGGCATTTCAGAAATGTTGTATCAGTCAATTAAACATCCAATGATTGTTAGAAAGGCTAAAATGATGAAACACTTTAGTCAAAGTCAAATGGTCACTTGTATTAGGACTCCATCTTACTCAATTGTAATATACTTAGACACTGATCGTTTGAACCATCTCGTTTCATTTCATAATTGAATAGAGCTAACTGTTTATTCTATGTCATCACTCATAATGACGCATTCGAATGACATAATCAGCAAAAGAAGGAAAATCAATTCTGACATTTCGCCAGTGTTATATCAATCAATTAAGTATCTAAAGATTGTTAAACAAGATACAACGATGAAACACTTTAGTCAAAGTCAGATGGTCACTTAAATTGAGACTCCATCTTGCTACATAATATTGCACTTTAACAGTAATCATTTAAGCCATACATTTATCTCGTTTCATTTCGTGGTTGGACAAAGCTAACTATTTATTCTATATTTCAACTCATAAAAACATATTCAGATGACATATTTATAAGGAGAGAATATAATTCATCCTATACTCAAGACTTAATGAATTGTGGGTTGTTATGAATTCCTGAGGCCTTGTTTGGATCAAATCGCGACAAAGTTTTGTAATAAAGGACAAAGTTAGTCATAATTACACTTAAAGTTATGAGATTAAACGCGCAATAATGTGAAAGACTGTTATTAAATCACTGTGATAATCCAAAAGGGTTCAATATGTATTTTAAACAAGAGAAACATCTTTTAATTAATGCAAGTAATTTTACCTCGTAGTGGTTTGAATTGATTATGGAATTTGTAGATATCTTCCTTTCTTAGTATCGAAATTTAAATTAAGACCTCTCGCTTAACGCTATGTAAAGAGAAAACATATCGTGAGTCTTGAGTGCTTTTAAGCGACTGAAACTTATCCACAAAGGTAAAAGTATGTCGAAGTACCTTAAAATTTGGCGGTTGTTTAGAAGCAAACTGTTGAAGTATTAGGTGTACTGTGTAGTTACACCTGCAGAAAACGTCATTCGTGTATTTAAACACTGCAAAAGGAATATGAGAGTATTCAGTGTATTGTGGTTACAATTGTTAATAGCCTCACACGTAGTAAGTGAGAGAGATATAAACCAACCTCATAGTGGTCTGACTGTTGGTTCAGACAGAATTAAGCCCAATATGAATGGCGCTGTAATCGCTTGCTGCGTAAATCGAGCGATGGTAATTGTTGTCACCGTTACGGGGCGTATTACTTAAATCCCACGAAAATTACTGCAAGGCGAAATTGGATAGTATTAGGTTGAGTTGTACTAATTTAGGAGCATTGAAAGCAAAGGCTAGGCGAGAGCTAACAACTAACCTGGCGTGAGCACAGCAGTCATCTACGGTGAATCTCGGCATCGAGCGTTGAAACTGCCGCGATCGTTTGGACTTAAATATACGTATTGTGACGATATAGAGATAGGACTTGTAAGTAAGTTTACATGGTATGTCGGTACAGAAAACCGTGTCGGCCATGTTGGACTGGGATACCAACATCAACCGTGTAAGAATATAGTATGTCGGTGCAGAAGTACGTGTCGGCCATGTTGGACTGGGATACTAACAACAACAACGTTTAGAATATAGTATGTTTGTCAAATTATTTTAGAGTATCGATGGTATATTGATGATATTCTGTTTTAGACTAATTGATCCCTGTAGTCCAAGTATATGGGATAAACTATTAAGATAAATTCTCAATAGTTCTTAGACGTACTTATATCATGGAACACAAACTCAAACAGTGCACCTCCAGTTAAACCAATGTGACCAGGAGTTAAAATCAAGAAAGTCATTGTGGGCACAAGACGAGGTTGATTTAACCCCTAGTGACAGAGGTTGTGTATATATAAGCACATATTTATGGTTACTGCGTCATCAAAAAATTGAAATTAGGGTAATCATTGTACCTGCAGGACGGAGTTGGTTTGTCACATGGTAGCAGAGGTTGTAAATACAACTATCTAATTGGTTCTCAATGTCTCACCTTTATGGCTATTAATAGAATCAAAAATCGGATATTCTACATTTTAGTTACAAGGTGATTGCAAGTGTTAAAATTGCAAAGATTCACAGGCTATTGCAATCAGAGTGTCCTTGTTGTCATCATTGGTATTTGGATTGGCAGCTGTACCATCAACAGTTTAATACATATACATATAAATCTCAACATCGTATAAACCTGTATAATGTTCAAAAATAGCTCACAGATAGTTTGATCAAGTATAAAACAGTGATTATACATAAGGTTAGAGCTATTTATAAATTATACGTTATAGACGTAGCATCTATTACAGATAGAAGATTACATATTCTTTCTCTGAGTTGAAGTCTAGAGACAAGCTAAAGTATGCCATTCAGATGTTGAATTGAGACCACGGTTAATCAAATCTGTCATGCAGATCAGTTTACCTTCCTTTATGGTCAAGAATCGGTCTACATTACTTTGTCTCTTTGAAGGTTTAATCACATCTAGTACCCACCATTTCATATCTTTATCTGAATGACCCTGTCTCTGATAATGCTCCACGAGGGGTGCATTTTCTGTGTGGCATCTTATCCGAGATTGATGTTGTAGAATCCTTTTTTTGATTGGCTGAACTGTTTTGCCGATATAATGCAATTTACACGGACATTGTATGCAATAAATTACATTACACGTGTTGCAATTGGAAAATGATTTAAGGGTGAGTGTAATACCATTGATGGTACATTTTTTGATTGTTTCTGAGGTGTTACATGCTAAGCACATATTACACTTAAAATGTCCAACAATGGGGACCAGTTGTCTCATGTTGTCTACTGTGTTGTTGGGCCGGTCTTCATATGCTCTAACCAGACGGTCTCTAAGGTTAGTTCCCCTTTTGAAAGAGAATAGGGGTTTTGACTGGAATTCAAGGAGATTTTTTAATAAATTCCAGTGTCGATTAACAATCTTCTTTATAGCATTAGCGTGAGTTCCGAAAGTCGAGACACAAACCAGATGAGGTTGTTGTGGGCGATCTTTCACAGTCAACAACGTTTCTCTGTTATTATACCATGCACGTTTCATGGATTTTTTTAAAAGTTTGGATGGATAACCCCTCGCTTTTAATTTTTCTGTAAGTTTTTTAGCCTCAATGAAGTAGTCATTTTTGAAGGTACAGTTTCTGCGTAAACGCAAGAACTGCCCAAAGGGGAGGCCATCTTTGAGGGCTTGAGGGTGATGACTTTGATATTCAAGCAGGGTATTTCTGGACGTAGGTTTTGTAAACAAGGTGGTATATAAATGGTTCGAAATATCATTCTTGATAGTTATATCCAGAAAGTTGATCTCCGCATTGTCAAATTCCATGGTGAATTTCAAGTGTGCATTTCTATGGTTAAGCCAGACATGGAAGGTGTTTAGTTCTTCCTTTGTGCCATGCCAAACCAAGAAGACATCATCTATATAGCGAAGCCACTTCCTGATGTTAGCGGAAAATGGGTTCGTTACATTGAATATGAATTCATTTTCAAATACAGAGACATAGATGTTCGCAATGTCTGGGGCGTAAACAGCTCCCATCGCTACTCCTTTTCGTTGTTGATAAAAGGTATTACGAAAAAGGAAAAAATTCTCACACAGAGAGATACGGACACATTCAATAATGAATTCTGTAGGCACTTGATGTGGTCTAGCTCTAGTGTCTAGAAGGTTGCATAGAATCTGTAGGGCTTCCTCTTGAGGGATATTCGTATAGAGGCTCTCTATATCCATGGTGACCAGGTATTCATTCAAGGGGTCAAATTCAAGGTTTTCAACTATGTTGATCACAGCCATAGTGTCCCGGATGTATGCAGGATGGTTAACAGCAAATGGTCTAATAAAAAAATCTGCATATTGGGCTAAAGGCTTCAGGATGGAGTTACAGCCCGAAACTATCGGGCGACCAGGTGGATTTAGAGGGTCTTTGTGCACCTTTGGGAGCAAATATATAGCAGGAACGGTCGGTGTTTTATTGACGAGGAAGGCAGATTCTTTCTCTGAGAGCCAACCACCATCAAAACCTAACTTGCTCAGTTTCGATATTTCTGTAGTAAGTCTGTTTGTGGGATTAGTTACAAGTTTCTTATAGTGTAGAGGGTTGGATAATTGTTTAAGAGCCTCTTCAGTATATTTGTCCTTGTCCCAGAGGACTATCCCACCGCCCTTGTCCGCAGGTTTTATCAGGACATTAGGGAGTGATTGAAGATTCTGCAATGCAACTTGTTTTTCTTTTGAAAAATTAGATTTATATTGTATCTTCTGTTTGAAGAGATTATCGATATCAATGAGAATTGCATTCTCAAATGTTAGTATTTCCTTTTTTACCATACAGTTACTAGGGTAGAACGTTGATTTGTTTTTTAGACCTGTGACATCGTTGTCAGAACAATTTTCCTTTCCTGTGAAAAAGTTTTTTAATCTCACAGTGCGGAAGAATTTGTAGATTTCTAATTTAGTGTTAAATAGGTCATTTTTATAGGTAGGCACAAAGCTCAACCCTGAGGAAAGAACCGCAATTTCTTGTTCAGATAGGGTATGAGCCGATAGGTTGAAAATCGGTATTGTTTGGTCAGGTGCTACCATTCGTAATACTGGTTGCGTGTCTGACGGAACCCTGGTGTATATTGGTTGCGGTACCATCCTCGTTTGGAACCCCGTTGTCTCCGAGGGGGACCTGTCCCTCGGCGGTCCTGCCCTAAAAAACTCTGCCTAGAGGTAGAAGGTTGTTGATCGTAGTGGCGGTAGGTTGTGTCTGTAGACTGATCGCTACCAGTATCCGAATTGGTGTCTGAGAAGGTAATTCTCTTCTTTGGTATTTGGGTAGAGTTTTGAGGATTATAAAAATCCTTCTGTAGGTATGGATACGTTTTTTCTTTATTGTATCTTTTGATATCGTTTTGTAGTTTCTCAGTTTTTTTATGAGAGTTAAATTCCTCAAATTCTTTGATTGTTTGCTGTACCTTATCAAGGAGGAATTTACCGTTAGTGATAGTAGAGTCACCTAATATCTTTTTTTCTAGAGTTTCAATTTCTTTAGCTAAGATCTTCAATTGTCTGATGGCAGTTTCTATACTTAAAACCATCCAAGTGCGAGAGCATTTGTTGGCAGAAAAGCTAAAGCCTGTTTTAAATTCCTCGTCGTCAGTAAAAATTATTGGAACATTTCGGATCTGAAGACCCGTTGGGATGATATTTGCATTCAAACAGTCCGTCAGAAACTTAGCATGGAGTTCTGTTCGTACTAGTTTCTTTTTAAGACGCTCGAGTTGATTAAGGTCAGACTCATAAGGAAAAGAGGCGGTGAGGCCTTTATTGCCCAATAGTGAGGGGCCACTAGCGATTTTCAATATATAATCATCAGTATAGGATAATGTCTCTGCTTCAGACATCTACGTTATTGTTTTTGGAGGCAATCAAAAGAAAATGATAAAAAACCACTTAAAAGTGATCCACAACAGACAATTGTCTGCGCTTAAACACAATCTGTGTAATGGATAACCCAATATACCCTTGAGGGCTTGGGCAGATAGTATGTATGGGTAGGGTGTGCCTTCAAGGGATTTATTAAGGACTTAGTTGTATAACTTGTTTATAGGATAAATATATACCTATGACTGAAATCAATCTTTTCTTTTAGTTTCCAGAAGGTAATACACCATGCAATAGTCAAATGTGTATACAGATCTAAATTTACATTAATTTCGGAATATTTATACAGTCAAAATACAGAGAAATGAAAAGTGGACAAAAGGTGTGTGAGGAACAAAATTCATTTATATCAGTGAATGGTAGTAAGGGTACATAAAAATAAGACAGTTGTATATCAGAGGGGAGACATGATTATACATCCAGTTATTACTCCACTGTACAATATATCAAACACTTTTTCAAAGATATATGATCAATTATCTAGAAAGAAGTGTGACAGTCGACGTTTCGGTCTTCATACGTGAATTTGTGAGACCATCTTCAGGACAAGAAGTTTAAAAGTTGACCCCTATAAGTTAAAAAGTATATAATGAATATATAGACTATACAAAACACACACCTAAGACAAAAAATTAAAGCAAAATCAATTCTGGCATTTCAGAAATGTTGTATCAGTCAATTAAACATCCAATGATTGTTAGAAAGGCTAAAATGATGAAACACTTTAGTCAAAGTCAAATGGTCACTTGTATTAGGACTCCATCTTACTCAATTGTAATATACTTAGACACTGATCGTTTGAACCATCTCGTTTCATTTCATAATTGAATAGAGCTAACTGTTTATTCTATGTCATCACTCATAATGACGCATTCGAATGACATAATCAGCAAAAGAAGGAAAATCAATTCTGACATTTCGCCAGTGTTATATCAATCAATTAAGTATCTAAAGATTGTTAAACAAGATACAACGATGAAACACTTTAGTCAAAGTCAGATGGTCACTTAAATTGAGACTCCATCTTGCTACATAATATTGCACTTTAACAGTAATCATTTAAGCCATACATTTATCTCGTTTCATTTCGTGGTTGGACAAAGCTAACTATTTATTCTATATTTCAACTCATAAAAACATATTCAGATGACATATTTATAAGGAGAGAATATAATTCATCCTATACTCAAGACTTAATGAATTGTGGGTTGTTATGAATTCCTGAGGCCTTGTTTGGATCAAATCGCGACAAAGTTTTGTAATAAAGGACAAAGTTAGTCATAATTACACTTAAAGTTATGAGATTAAACGCGCAATAATGTGAAAGACTGTTATTAAATCACTGTGATAATCCAAAAGGGTTCAATATGTATTTTAAACAAGAGAAACATCTTTTAATTAATGCAAGTAATTTTACCTCGTAGTGGTTTGAATTGATTATGGAATTTGTAGATATCTTCCTTTCTTAGTATCGAAATTTAAATTAAGACCTCTCGCTTAACGCTATGTAAAGAGAAAACATATCGTGAGTCTTGAGTGCTTTTAAGCGACTGAAACTTATCCACAAAGGTAAAAGTATGTCGAAGTACCTTAAAATTTGGCGGTTGTTTAGAAGCAAACTGTTGAAGTATTAGGTGTACTGTGTAGTTACACCTGCAGAAAACGTCATTCGTGTATTTAAACACTGCAAAAGGAATATGAGAGTATTCAGTGTATTGTGGTTACAATTGTTAATAGCCTCACACGTAGTAAGTGAGAGAGATATAAACCAACCTCATAGTGGTCTGACTGTTGGTTCAGACAGAATTAAGCCCAATATGAATGGCGCTGTAATCGCTTGCTGCGTAAATCGAGCGATGGTAATTGTTGTCACCGTTACGGGGCGTATTACTTAAATCCCACGAAAATTACTGCAAGGCGAAATTGGATAGTATTAGGTTGAGTTGTACTAATTTAGGAGCATTGAAAGCAAAGGCTAGGCGAGAGCTAACAACTAACCTGGCGTGAGCACAGCAGTCATCTACGGTGAATCTCGGCATCGAGCGTTGAAACTGCCGCGATCGTTTGGACTTAAATATACGTATTGTGACGATATAGAGATAGGACTTGTAAGTAAGTTTACATGGTATGTCGGTACAGAAAACCGTGTCGGCCATGTTGGACTGGGATACCAACATCAACCGTGTAAGAATATAGTATGTCGGTGCAGAAGTACGTGTCGGCCATGTTGGACTGGGATACTAACAACAACAACGTTTAGAATATAGTATGTTTGTCAAATTATTTTAGAGTATCGATGGTATATTGATGATATTCTGTTTTAGACTAATTGATCCCTGTAGTCCAAGTATATGGGATAAACTATTAAGATAAATTCTCAATAGTTCTTAGACGTACTTATATCATGGAACACAAACTCAAACAGTGCACCTCCAGTTAAACCAATGTGACCAGGAGTTAAAATCAAGAAAGTCATTGTGGGCACAAGACGAGGTTGATTTAACCCCTAGTGACAGAGGTTGTGTATATATAAGCACATATTTATGGTTACTGCGTCATCAAAAAATTGAAATTAGGGTAATCATTGTACCTGCAGGACGGAGTTGGTTTGTCACATGGTAGCAGAGGTTGTAAATACAACTATCTAATTGGTTCTCAATGTCTCACCTTTATGGCTATTAATAGAATCAAAAATCGGATATTCTACATTTTAGTTACAAGGTGATTGCAAGTGTTAAAATTGCAAAGATTCACAGGCTATTGCAATCAGAGTGTCCTTGTTGTCATCATTGGTATTTGGATTGGCAGCTGTACCATCAACAGTTTAATACATATACATATAAATCTCAACATCGTATAAACCTGTATAATGTTCAAAAATAGCTCACAGATAGTTTGATCAAGTATAAAACAGTGATTATACATAAGGTTAGAGCTATTTATAAATTATACGTTATAGACGTAGCATCTATTACAGATAGAAGATTACATATTCTTTCTCTGAGTTGAAGTCTAGAGACAAGCTAAAGTATGCCATTCAGATGTTGAATTGAGACCACGGTTAATCAAATCTGTCATGCAGATCAGTTTACCTTCCTTTATGGTCAAGAATCGGTCTACATTACTTTGTCTCTTTGAAGGTTTAATCACATCTAGTACCCACCATTTCATATCTTTATCTGAATGACCCTGTCTCTGATAATGCTCCACGAGGGGTGCATTTTCTGTGTGGCATCTTATCCGAGATTGATGTTGTAGAATCCTTTTTTTGATTGGCTGAACTGTTTTGCCGATATAATGCAATTTACACGGACATTGTATGCAATAAATTACATTACACGTGTTGCAATTGGAAAATGATTTAAGGGTGAGTGTAATACCATTGATGGTACATTTTTTGATTGTTTCTGAGGTGTTACATGCTAAGCACATATTACACTTAAAATGTCCAACAATGGGGACCAGTTGTCTCATGTTGTCTACTGTGTTGTTGGGCCGGTCTTCATATGCTCTAACCAGACGGTCTCTAAGGTTAGTTCCCCTTTTGAAAGAGAATAGGGGTTTTGACTGGAATTCAAGGAGATTTTTTAATAAATTCCAGTGTCGATTAACAATCTTCTTTATAGCATTAGCGTGAGTTCCGAAAGTCGAGACACAAACCAGATGAGGTTGTTGTGGGCGATCTTTCACAGTCAACAACGTTTCTCTGTTATTATACCATGCACGTTTCATGGATTTTTTTAAAAGTTTGGATGGATAACCCCTCGCTTTTAATTTTTCTGTAAGTTTTTTAGCCTCAATGAAGTAGTCATTTTTGAAGGTACAGTTTCTGCGTAAACGCAAGAACTGCCCAAAGGGGAGGCCATCTTTGAGGGCTTGAGGGTGATGACTTTGATATTCAAGCAGGGTATTTCTGGACGTAGGTTTTGTAAACAAGGTGGTATATAAATGGTTCGAAATATCATTCTTGATAGTTATATCCAGAAAGTTGATCTCCGCATTGTCAAATTCCATGGTGAATTTCAAGTGTGCATTTCTATGGTTAAGCCAGACATGGAAGGTGTTTAGTTCTTCCTTTGTGCCATGCCAAACCAAGAAGACATCATCTATATAGCGAAGCCACTTCCTGATGTTAGCGGAAAATGGGTTCGTTACATTGAATATGAATTCATTTTCAAATACAGAGACATAGATGTTCGCAATGTCTGGGGCGTAAACAGCTCCCATCGCTACTCCTTTTCGTTGTTGATAAAAGGTATTACGAAAAAGGAAAAAATTCTCACACAGAGAGATACGGACACATTCAATAATGAATTCTGTAGGCACTTGATGTGGTCTAGCTCTAGTGTCTAGAAGGTTGCATAGAATCTGTAGGGCTTCCTCTTGAGGGATATTCGTATAGAGGCTCTCTATATCCATGGTGACCAGGTATTCATTCAAGGGGTCAAATTCAAGGTTTTCAACTATGTTGATCACAGCCATAGTGTCCCGGATGTATGCAGGATGGTTAACAGCAAATGGTCTAATAAAAAAATCTGCATATTGGGCTAAACTACAAAACGATATCAAAAGATACAATAAAGAAAAAACGTATCCATACCTACAGAAGGATTTTTATAATCCTCAAAACTCTACCCAAATACCAAAGAAGAGAATTACCTTCTCAGACACCAATTCGGATACTGGTAGCGATCAGTCTACAGACACAACCTACCGCCACTACGATCAACAACCTTCTACCTCTAGGCAGAGTTTTTAGGGCAGGACCGCCGAGGGACAGGTCCCCCTCGGAGACAACGGGGTTCCAAACGAGGATGGTACCGCAACCAATATACACCAGGGTTCCGTCAGACACGCAACCAGTATTACGAATGGTAGCACCTGACAAACAATACCGATTTTCAACCTATCGGCTCATACCCTATCTGAACAAGAAATTGCGGTTCTTTCCTCAGGGTTGAGCTTTGTGCCTACCTATAAAAATGACCTATTTAACACTAAATTAGAAATCTACAAATTCTTCCGCACTGTGAGATTAAAAAACTTTTTCACAGGAAAGGAAAATTGTTCTGACAACGATGTCACAGGTCTAAAAAACAAATCAACGTTCTACCCTAGTAACTGTATGGTAAAAAAGGAAATACTAACATTTGAGAATGCAATTCTCATTGATATCGATAATCTCTTCAAACAGAAGATACAATATAAATCTAATTTTTCAAAAGAAAAACAAGTTGCATTGCAGAATCTTCAATCACTCCCTAATGTCCTGATAAAACCTGCGGACAAGGGCGGTGGGATAGTCCTCTGGGACAAGGACAAATATACTGAAGAGGCTCTTAAACAATTATCCAACCCTCTACACTATAAGAAACTTGTAACTAATCCCACAAACAGACTTACTACAGAAATATCGAAACTGAGCAAGTTAGGTTTTGATGGTGGTTGGCTCTCAGAGAAAGAATCTGCCTTCCTCGTCAATAAAACACCGACCGTTCCTGCTATATATTTGCTCCCAAAGGTGCACAAAGACCCTCTAAATCCACCTGGTCGCCCGATAGTTTCGGGCTGTAACTCCATCCTGAAGCCTTTAGCCCAATATGCAGATTTTTTTATTAGACCATTTGCTGTTAACCATCCTGCATACATCCGGGACACTATGGCTGTGATCAACATAGTTGAAAACCTTGAATTTGACCCCTTGAATGAATACCTGGTCACCATGGATATAGAGAGCCTCTATACGAATATCCCTCAAGAGGAAGCCCTACAGATTCTATGCAACCTTCTAGACACTAGAGCTAGACCACATCAAGTGCCTACAGAATTCATTATTGAATGTGTCCGTATCTCTCTGTGTGAGAATTTTTTCCTTTTTCGTAATACCTTTTATCAACAACGAAAAGGAGTAGCGATGGGAGCTGTTTACGCCCCAGACATTGCGAACATCTATGTCTCTGTATTTGAAAATGAATTCATATTCAATGTAACGAACCCATTTTCCGCTAACATCAGGAAGTGGCTTCGCTATATAGATGATGTCTTCTTGGTTTGGCATGGCACAAAGGAAGAACTAAACACCTTCCATGTCTGGCTTAACCATAGAAATGCACACTTGAAATTCACCATGGAATTTGACAATGCGGAGATCAACTTTCTGGATATAACTATCAAGAATGATATTTCGAACCATTTATATACCACCTTGTTTACAAAACCTACGTCCAGAAATACCCTGCTTGAATATCAAAGTCATCACCCTCAAGCCCTCAAAGATGGCCTCCCCTTTGGGCAGTTCTTGCGTTTACGCAGAAACTGTACCTTCAAAAATGACTACTTCATTGAGGCTAAAAAACTTACAGAAAAATTAAAAGCGAGGGGTTATCCATCCAAACTTTTAAAAAAATCCATGAAACGTGCATGGTATAATAACAGAGAAACGTTGTTGACTGTGAAAGATCGCCCACAACAACCTCATCTGGTTTGTGTCTCGACTTTCGGAACTCACGCTAATGCTATAAAGAAGATTGTTAATCGACACTGGAATTTATTAAAAAATCTCCTTGAATTCCAGTCAAAACCCCTATTCTCTTTCAAAAGGGGAACTAACCTTAGAGACCGTCTGGTTAGAGCATATGAAGACCGGCCCAACAACACAGTAGACAACATGAGACAACTGGTCCCCATTGTTGGACATTTTAAGTGTAATATGTGCTTAGCATGTAACACCTCAGAAACAATCAAAAAATGTACCATCAATGGTATTACACTCACCCTTAAATCATTTTCCAATTGCAACACGTGTAATGTAATTTATTGCATACAATGTCCGTGTAAATTGCATTATATCGGCAAAACAGTTCAGCCAATCAAAAAAAGGATTCTACAACATCAATCTCGGATAAGATGCCACACAGAAAATGCACCCCTCGTGGAGCATTATCAGAGACAGGGTCATTCAGATAAAGATATGAAATGGTGGGTACTAGATGTGATTAAACCTTCAAAGAGACAAAGTAATGTAGACCGATTCTTGACCATAAAGGAAGGTAAACTGATCTGCATGACAGATTTGATTAACCGTGGTCTCAATTCAACATCTGAATGGCATACTTTAGCTTGTCTCTAGACTTCAACTCAGAGAAAGAATATGTAATCTTCTATCTGTAATAGATGCTACGTCTATAACGTATAATTTATAAATAGCTCTAACCTTATGTATAATCACTGTTTTATACTTGATCAAACTATCTGTGAGCTATTTTTGAACATTATACAGGTTTATACGATGTTGAGATTTATATGTATATGTATTAAACTGTTGATGGTACAGCTGCCAATCCAAATACCAATGATGACAACAAGGACACTCTGATTGCAATAGCCTGTGAATCTTTGCAATTTTAACACTTGCAATCACCTTGTAACTAAAATGTAGAATATCCGATTTTTGATTCTATTAATAGCCATAAAGGTGAGACATTGAGAACCAATTAGATAGTTGTATTTACAACCTCTGCTACCATGTGACAAACCAACTCCGTCCTGCAGGTACAATGATTACCCTAATTTCAATTTTTTGATGACGCAGTAACCATAAATATGTGCTTATATATACACAACCTCTGTCACTAGGGGTTAAATCAACCTCGTCTTGTGCCCACAATGACTTTCTTGATTTTAACTCCTGGTCACATTGGTTTAACTGGAGGTGCACTGTTTGAGTTTGTGTTCCATGATATAAGTACGTCTAAGAACTATTGAGAATTTATCTTAATAGTTTATCCCATATACTTGGACTACAGGGATCAATTAGTCTAAAACAGAATATCATCAATATACCATCGATACTCTAAAATAATTTGACAAACATACTATATTCTAAACGTTGTTGTTGTTAGTATCCCAGTCCAACATGGCCGACACGTACTTCTGCACCGACATACTATATTCTTACACGGTTGATGTTGGTATCCCAGTCCAACATGGCCGACACGGTTTTCTGTACCGACATACCATGTAAACTTACTTACAAGTCCTATCTCTATATCGTCACAATACGTATATTTAAGTCCAAACGATCGCGGCAGTTTCAACGCTCGATGCCGAGATTCACCGTAGATGACTGCTGTGCTCACGCCAGGTTAGTTGTTAGCTCTCGCCTAGCCTTTGCTTTCAATGCTCCTAAATTAGTACAACTCAACCTAATACTATCCAATTTCGCCTTGCAGTAATTTTCGTGGGATTTAAGTAATACGCCCCGTAACGGTGACAACAATTACCATCGCTCGATTTACGCAGCAAGCGATTACAGCGCCATTCATATTGGGCTTAATTCTGTCTGAACCAACAGTCAGACCACTATGAGGTTGGTTTATATCTCTCTCACTTACTACGTGTGAGGCTATTAACAATTGTAACCACAATACACTGAATACTCTCATATTCCTTTTGCAGTGTTTAAATACACGAATGACGTTTTCTGCAGGTGTAACTACACAGTACACCTAATACTTCAACAGTTTGCTTCTAAACAACCGCCAAATTTTAAGGTACTTCGACATACTTTTACCTTTGTGGATAAGTTTCAGTCGCTTAAAAGCACTCAAGACTCACGATATGTTTTCTCTTTACATAGCGTTAAGCGAGAGGTCTTAATTTAAATTTCGATACTAAGAAAGGAAGATATCTACAAATTCCATAATCAATTCAAACCACTACGAGGTAAAATTACTTGCATTAATTAAAAGATGTTTCTCTTGTTTAAAATACATATTGAACCCTTTTGGATTATCACAGTGATTTAATAACAGTCTTTCACATTATTGCGCGTTTAATCTCATAACTTTAAGTGTAATTATGACTAACTTTGTCCTTTATTACAAAACTTTGTCGCGATTTGATCCAAACAAGGCCTCAGGAATTCATAACAACCCACAATTCATTAAGTCTTGAGTATAGGATGAATTATATTCTCTCCTTATAAATATGTCATCTGAATATGTTTTTATGAGTTGAAATATAGAATAAATAGTTAGCTTTGTCCAACCACGAAATGAAACGAGATAAATGTATGGCTTAAATGATTACTGTTAAAGTGCAATATTATGTAGCAAGATGGAGTCTCAATTTAAGTGACCATCTGACTTTGACTAAAGTGTTTCATCGTTGTATCTTGTTTAACAATCTTTAGATACTTAATTGATTGATATAACACTGGCGAAATGTCAGAATTGATTTTCCTTCTTTTGCTGATTATGTCATTCGAATGCGTCATTATGAGTGATGACATAGAATAAACAGTTAGCTCTATTCAATTATGAAATGAAACGAGATGGTTCAAACGATCAGTGTCTAAGTATATTACAATTGAGTAAGATGGAGTCCTAATACAAGTGACCATTTGACTTTGACTAAAGTGTTTCATCATTTTAGCCTTTCTAACAATCATTGGATGTTTAATTGACTGATACAACATTTCTGAAATGCCAGAATTGATTTTGCTTTAATTTTTTGTCTTAGGTGTGTGTTTTGTATAGTCTATATATTCATTATATACTTTTTAACTTATAGGGGTCAACTTTTAAACTTCTTGTCCTGAAGATGGTCTCACAAATTCACGTATGAAGACCGAAACGTCGACTGTCACACTTCTTTCTAGATAATTGATCATATATCTTTGAAAAAGTGTTTGATATATTGTACAGTGGAGTAATAACTGGATGTATAATCATGTCTCCCCTCTGATATACAACTGTCTTATTTTTATGTACCCTTACTACCATTCACTGATATAAATGAATTTTGTTCCTCACACACCTTTTGTCCACTTTTCATTTCTCTGTATTTTGACTGTATAAATATTCCGAAATTAATGTAAATTTAGATCTGTATACACATTTGACTATTGCATGGTGTATTACCTTCTGGAAACTAAAAGAAAAGATTGATTTCAGTCATAGGTATATATTTATCCTATAAACAAGTTATACAACTAAGTCCTTAATAAATCCCTTGAAGGCACACCCTACCCATACATACTATCTGCCCAAGCCCTCAAGGGTATATTGGGTTATCCATTACACAGATTGTGACTTCTAGACACTGGCATAAATGTGCAGTGACTGTCTGGCGTGTGATTGGCTGGTGTGCCTGGCTCCAGGAGTCAGGGTGGGTCTGCCCCAGTGGTGGGTGGAGAGCTCTGCAGGTTGATGAGTGGGAGGAGTACACCTAGGATCTGAATAGGGCTGGGCTTCCCCCACACAATGCTGGCTCCGCCCCCTGTGGTGCGGCTGATGACCCTGGCCTGCTCTGTGAATAGGGAGAGGGGCTGAGCAAAACAAAGTGCTCAGGAACCAGTTGCATCTGGTTCGCCCCTCCCCTGCACCTTTTGAGAACAAAGGATTTGGTGTATAAAAGAGGGGCTGTGACCCCATGAAAATGTTCTTGTGCTTAACTTGAAACAACCAGGGGCGTGCTGCTGCTGGGGCCCAGGGGAAGGCTTGCCTCCCTGGGCCCTGCCCAGCCCCTGGATGCCTGATGGACTTTGGGGGACCTTTTGTTTCTGTTCCTGGATCTATCAATGACTTTGTGCTGGTCCTCCACATAGCGCCTGGAGAGCGCTTTATTCTAAATTTCCCCCAGAGAGAGCAGATCCTGATTGAACCACGAAGAAACTCTGCCTGACCAGAAGGACCTGGAAGAAGCTGAAGGAGGAGTAACTTTCCCTAACCTGGGGGATTGGCCTGCAGTTGGTGCCTTGCTGAGAAAGGAGAGGAAAAGACTAAGAGAGACTTTGCACTTTGTTTTCAACAATCTCCAAGGGCTTGGAAGAGAGCCTGCCCCCTGAACTGAGTCCCAGGACCATTGGACTCATCTGCCTTCCAAAATTGAGTTGCCTGGACAATTCTTGCTTGTTTCCCGCTGGATTTGGCCCCAGTACGACTCGTACCCCATCCGCCGCGAAGCCGTGTCTTTGCCGCCCGGCACCGTGTGTCTACGCTGATCCAAAAGCGTTAGTACGCACCGTATCCCTCCCGGCCGCATCGCACCTAACCTTCCCCGCCGATTCGAGAACGTACAACCCTGGCTGCCTAATCCTGTTCGCCGGACCCAAGCTCCGTTGTCCCGCAGGTACGGTCCGTACGCTGCCAACGTACTGCACCGTGCCGTGCTCAGAGCCGAGATGCCGCATCGCACTGATCCTCCCCGTACACTGTATGGCGCCGAGAAGTGTCGCCGCCTATCCGCACCGAAGGTACGGCTCGAACGCCGAATGCCATGGACTCTGCAAGCTGATCCGGGCCATCCGCACGTATCCCTGAAGGTCCCGTACCAACGCCGCGTCCCGATGCCGCGACCCGACCAGCATCTGAATACGCTGCCGAGCTACGACCCGGACCCATCGACTTGTCCCGCACTGTCCGTCGCGGACCCCACAAAACCAAGGTACTTTGTTCTGTTCACACCGCAGCGTGCACGTTACGGACCCCGGAGTCCGCAACGATTGTTTGACTCGTACTTTCCTTGTTTTTAATGCCAACAAGTCGCACATCCAGGTCCGAACCGTACAAAGCCTGAAAAGAAGCGTAATTGACTAAGAGAAGCCTATGTTTGTATTTTAAGCCTTTTTACAAGAACATTGAACTTTAAAATAATACTGTGGTCATTTTATTCGTTATTCTGGTCTTGTGCTAAGCCTTATATAAAGAAAACTATTTTTGATACAACTTTGACTGGTGTCCATTTGTGGTGTGTCATTGTATTACTGTATGTGTTCACAAATGCTTAACCTATGATGCCCTGAGAATAGTCTTGACTGCTTGCGCCACACTACCTAAAGGGTGAGCAGGGGTTATTTGAAAGGGTGATCCCCTTACTCTGACTTAGAAGTAAGAGTCCCTGCTTGTCACAAGTGCATACCTGTGCCAACCAGAGATTCCCAATTCTAACATTGGTGGTCAGCGGTGAGGATTTGAATTTGCATTTGTGATTCATGTACAGTGATTGAGTGAACACCACGTAGTGAGTTTAGACCGATAACGCAGCCACACAGTATTGATTTTTGTTTTTGCTGAAGAATCCCCACTTTAAGAAACCATGCCTAGCTCAGTCAATGGAGGCAGGGCGTCCTCTATATTCTCTGGGGTTGATGACATAGATTGGGAGGAGAGGGCACTGCTGAGGTGCACAAGTGAAGTCTTGAAAGGATACCTCTCCAAGTACAGAATTAACCAAACTGGATTGAATAACAAGGAGCAGTATACCAAGGCGCTGAGGGCCTGGTACGAATCCAAGTTCCCAGAGAATGTGCTGGAGGTGATACCCCCAGAAGGTGCTTCTGAGCCTGGCAGAGGCCTGTCGCCAGAGGAGATGGCCGACAGGATTGCTGCAAGAGCACATGAAGTGGAGATGGCAAAGCTTCAAATGGAAAGGGATTATTGTTCTAAATTTGTTTTTAAGTGTCATTTCTGTGGAAATGTGTTTCTGGATTCACCAGTAAGGGTGGGATCCAGTGGTGGCAGCAGATGTGTGTCCAGTGCATGTATTCCCATTCCCAGTTCCCGGGGTAATGGTACCTGTGTCACGTGGTGGTCAGGTTGAGAAATCAGGGGCGGTAGAAACTGTCTTACCAGTCTTGGGAGGGGTGGGGATGAATGTGTAATGCGCTGGATGAATGTGAACGTCCCATTCCCAGTTCCCAGAGTAATGGTACCTGTGTCACGTGGTGGTCAGGTTGAGAAATCAGGGGCGGTAGAAACTGTCTTACTAGTCTGGGGGGTGTGTGTGTGTGGATGAATGGTGTGAGTCCTCTGAAATAAGGAGCTTGCTGAATACTTTGGTGTGAGTTCTCTGAAATAAGGAACTTGCTGGTTGATTGGGTGCGAGTTCTCTGGGATAGGGAGCTTGCATTGGGGAGTGATTCCAAAAGGAGTGGCTGAGGTGTCTTCCAGCCCAGCGTGGTGGAAGAGGTTCAGAGTAGCCCAGCTAGGTCTCGATGTAGGGGCTCACGTCCTGTCTCTGCGGAGAAGGAGAGGGTGGAACTGCGTGTCTCCAGGTGCCCGAAACCCAGTCTCCGGGCCTGGATGGTTTCTTTAGGGAACATTAGGTCGGGGGCCTAGGCTGTACCAGTAGGTCATTTGAGGAGGATCTCCCAGTGTCTAGAGGACATGGAGTGTCTGTAAGCAGAGCTCCAGTAGTCCTGGTGTCTGGCGGTACCGCTCCAGTTGGGAGGGTGCGGAAGTCCAGAGGGAGGGGTGAGAGGGGGAGGGATTCCCCAGTGGGAACCAGTAGGTCAGGGACCAGCCGGGAGGGCTGAGTCGCCACTGAGTGACCGTGGTGTCGCCACTTCTGTCCTGGGGGTCTGCACGCACTGTCAGATGGACAGGAGGTCGTGAGATCAGCGCCAGGCAGACTGTCACACGACCCATTAGTTATGTGTCACCCTCGTTACGTCCTGGCTCGCCAGGCATCTGACCAAAGGGTACATCCCTCGGTTGGGGAGCCAGTAGTCGGTGTTTCCGGATCTGGACGTAAGGGCAGCTGTAGTCCTGAGGGCAGGGGAGGCTCATCTTGGGTGAAGAGACCCTGCTCTACAGTGGAAGGGGGTGCAGAGGGAGGGAGTCCTCGCCTCTGACCTCCGTGGATCCCAGGTGGTAGACCAGTTGGTGGAGAGAGGTCCTGAACTGGTGGGAGAGTTGTGTTCTGGTGGGTGCTTCCCTGGGAGGGTGCGGAACCCCAGAAGTAGAGGTAGCGTGGGGCATTCTTGCCCGTGACCTCTGGTCAGCCTGAGGGTGCGGACCCTAGGTTGAAGGATCAGTGGTAGTTGGGAACTACACTGAGAGGGAGAGTGGAGAATGGCTTGTATGCCAGGGGTTACTACCCCCTACTCTGGGTTTGGCAAGGACCAGTGGTATCTGGGTGGCCTAGGGCCTTGTCCTGGATGTGGACAACTAGGTAGTGCCAGTGGGGTAGCCTAGTTGGGCCTGAGTTTTTTCGGTTGTTTTTTTAAGATGGAACCATGTTGATTCAGAATGGTGTAGAACCGGAGGGTGTCCCTGCAGTGCGGGCCTGCGTCCGTGTTCTATCGCCCCAAGCAGGGAAGACCATCACGGTGGTGATTGCTCTGCCCTGCGTTTTGGCAGGAAGGAGGTTGTGTTGGACTTGGCCCTTCTGGCAAGTTCACCCCTAGAACATTTTGCAGTAACCTAGCCTTTTTCCTGTGTTGTACTAGTGGTTTTAGGCCTCTAGGCGCTTTCACACTGTGTCCCAGTGGAAAGCGTGAGCGCTCTGTGTGGTTGAATGAGACTGACCTGCCCTCCCATAGGAATGCATGGGGGATCTGAGTGACCGTGCTAGTTCCTGATGCGTGGGGAGTGCAGGGTCGAGTTTGATATGTGCAAACTCGTGAGAGTGAATGCTGCGCAATGATGTGTGCGGCGTTACTGTAGCTAGTATAGAAGCGCCACTTCTAGACACTGGCATAAATGTGCAGTGACTGTCTGGCGTGTGATTGGCTGGTGTGCCTGGCTCCAGGAGTCAGGGTGGGTCTGCCCCAGTGGTGGGTGGAGAGCTCTGCAGGTTGATGAGTGGGAGGAGTACACCTAGGACCTGAATAGGGCTGGGCTTCCCCCACACAATGCTGGCTCCGCCCCCTGTGGTGCGGCTGATGACCCTGGCCTGCTCTGTGAATAGGGAGAGGGGCTGAGCAAAACAAAGTGCTCAGGAACCAGTTGCATCTGGTTTGCCCCTCCCCTGCACCTTTTGAGAACAAAGGATTTGGTATATAAAAGAGGGGCTGTGACCCCATGAAAATGTTCTTGTGCTTAACTTGAAACAACCAGGGGCGTGATGCTGCTGGGGCCCAGGGGAAGGCTTGCCTCCCTGGGCCCTGCCCAGCCCCTGGATGCCTGATGGACTTTGGGGGACCTTTTGTTTCTGTTCCTGGATCTATCAATGACTTTGTGCTGGTCCTCCACATAGCGCCTGGAGAGCGCTTTATTCTAAATTTCCCCCAGAGAGAGCAGATCCTGATTGAACCACGAAGAAACTCTGCCTGACCAGAAGGACCTGGAAGAAGCTGAAGGAGGAGTAACTTTCCCTAACCTGGGGGATTGGCCTGCAGTTGGTGCCTTGCTGAGAAAGGAGAGGAAAAGACTAAGAGAGACTTTGCACTTTGTTTTCAACAATCTCTAAGGGCTTGGAAGAGAGCTTGCCCCCTGAACTGAGTCCCAGGACCATTGGAATCATCTGCCTTCCAAAATTGAGTTGCCTGGACAATTCTTGCTTGTTTCCCGCTGGATTTGGCCCCAGTACGACTCGTACCCCATCCGCCACGAAGCCGTGTCTTTGCCGCCCGGCACCGTGTGTCTACGCTGATCCAAAAACGTTAGTACGCACCGAATCCCTCCCGGCCGCATCGCACCTAACCTTCCCTGCCGATTCGAGAACGTACAACCCTGGCTGCCTAATCCTGTTCGCCGGACCCAAGCTTCGGTGTCCCGCAGGTACGGTTCGTACGCTGCCAACGTACTGCACCGTGCCGTGCTCAGAGCCGAGACGCCGCGTCACACCGATCCTCCCCGTACACTGTACGGCGCCGAGAAGTGTCGCCTCCTATCCGCACCGAAGGTACGGCTCGAACGCCGAATGCCACGGACTCTGCAAGCTGATCCGGGCCATCCGCACGTATCCCTGAAGGTCCCGTACCAACGCCGCGTCCCGACGCCGCGACCCGACCAGCATCTGAATACGCTGCCGAGCTACGACCCGGATCCATCGACTTGTCCCGCACTGTCCGTCGCAGACCCCACAAAACCAAGGTACTTTGTTCTGTTAGCACCGCAGCGTGCACGTTACGGACCCCGGAGTCCGCAACGATTGTTTGACTCGTATTTTCCTTGTTTTAATGCCAACGAGTCACACATCCAGGTCCGAACCGTACAAAGCCTGAAAAGAAGCGTAATTGACTAAGAGAAGCCTATTTTTGTATTTTAAGCCTTTTTACAAGAACATTGAACTTTAAAATAATACTGTGGTCATTGTATTCGTTATTCTGGTCATGTGCTAAGCCTTGTATAAAGAAAACTATTTTTGATACAACCTTGACTGGTGTCCATTTGTGATGTGTCATTGTATTACTGTATGTGTTCACAAATGCTTAACCTATGACGCGCTGATAATAGTCTTGACTGCTTGTGCCACACTACCTAAAGGGTGAGCAGGGGTTATTTGAAAGGGTGATCCCCTTACTCTGACTTAGAAGTAAGAGTCCCTGCTTGTCACAAGTGCATACCTGTGCCAACCAGAGATTCCCAATTCTAACAGTACATATAAAGTCAAGCTAGTATCAATAAGTTCTACTGAACTTAGAGCTGTTTGTGAAGGGATAGGCACACCCTTGCTACAGCTCAAGCTAGGTCCAGTAGGCCTCAACTAGTGTAGGTAGTACAACACTGCACAACACTAGTATGTCTCACCAAGGTGGAGCCAGTGGGTCCACCCCATCTCAGTACAAAGACATAGCCTACACTGAACTGAAGGCCTTATGCTTTGAAAGACAACTGAGGGTGGGCAGGAGTCCCTCATCACAACACCTGATAGATCTGTTAGTAGCAGATGACCTGAAACAAGCTCTAGGAGCTAGTGGGTCTGCATCAGGGAGTGGGTCAGCCATAGGCTCTGGGTCTGATGATGAAAATCAAGATGACCTGGACTCTGTGATTGAAGGGCCAGACCCAGAAGGGTCTGAAAGGAACAGAGGAATTCTCCTTAAGAGATATGACAAAGTGGGAGAAAGGCCTAGGTCCCTCTCAAGGGACTCTGACCGTTCATACCACTCTGGAAGAGAATCTGTTCACCAGAGGAACTCCACCTATCCCAGGGAGTCCTCCTCTGACAGAAGGTTCAAGATGCTCCAGTATGAGGAAGCTAGGCTTGCCCTCAGAACCAATCAATTGGCCTTAGATAGGGAAGACTTTGAGCTCCAAAGAGCTTCTAAGAAGGAGGGGTTAGATACCCCTGGTGGCAGCAACAGTGTCCCTAGAGGTAGAGATTACATTCCAGACCATAGGAACCTGCCCAAGGTTGTTCCTCCCTACCAGAGTGGGGATGATATCCACAAATGGATAACTGCTATGGAGAGGGCCTGTAAAGTTCAACAGGTCCCCCAGACACAGTGGGCAGCAATCTTGTGGCTCTCCTTTTCAGATAAAGGTAGAGACAAGCTCCTCACTGTTAGAGAAGAGGATGCTAATGATTATGAAGCCCTGAAGAGTGCTTTGATAGATGGGTTTGGCTTAACCACTGAACAGTACAGGTTGAAGTTCAGAGACACCCAGAAAGCACAGACTCAGAATTGGACTGACTTTGTTGATTGTGCAACCAAGGCTCTAGAAGGTTGGCTGGTTGGTAGTAGAGTAACTGACTTTAAGGGATTGTATAATCTTATAAGGAGAGAACAGATCCTTAATAATTGCCAGAACCAGTTGTTGCATCAGTACCTGGTGGACTCTGATCTGACCTCTCCCCAAGAATTGGGAAAGAAGGCAGACAAATGGGTCAGAACCAGGGTGAGCTCGAAAAACCAGAACCAAGGTGGTGACACTAAGAAGCAAGATCCTAAAGGCTCAGATAAAGGTGGGGATAAATCTAAAGACCAGAAGTCTTCACAAGGGCCCTAAAAATCTGCAACTGGTGGGGAGTCACAATCTGCAAAGGGAAAAGGCCAAAAGAAGCCCTGGTGCAAATTCTGTAAACAGAAAGGGCACTGGACTTCTGACTGTACAAAGTCCAAAGACCAAACCACCACCACTCCAGCCCCTAAGGCAACTGTTCCCCCTAGTGCAGTCATTGGTGGAGGTAATACTCAGAATAAGGGTGTAGTAGGGTTGACCCTGGGTTCTGATGTGGACTCTGGCCTAGTCAGAGTACCAACACAGGCATTGCTAGTTTGTGAGGGAGACCTTGATATGTCCTTCCTAGTGAGCCCCAGTAATCTGGGCAAATACAAACAGCAGCCTATCATAAATGGCAAACAGGCTTTGGCATTTAGGGACACAGGTGCTAGTGTCACCATGGTGGCAGAGGACCTAGTGGACCCTACACAGATCATCCTGGGTGAAATGTACCAGGTAACCAATGCAAGCAACACCTGGACCAACCATAGCCTGGCAGTTGTGAATTTCTCCTGGGGAGGGGTAACTGGCCTCAAAAAGGTAGTAGTCAGTGCAAACCTCCCTGTTGAATGTTTGTTGGGCAATGATCTGGAGACTTCAGCCTGGTCGGAAGTAGAATGATGTACTCATGCTGAGATGTTGGGCATACCTGCAGAGGTATTTGCTGTGACCAGGTCACAAGCCAAAATGCATTAAGCTGAACCAGCTCTGGATCCTGAAACTATAGACCAGGTGCTACCCAAGAGGAGGAGCAGTAGGGTTAAGGCTGGGCCTTCCCCTCTGTCTCAGATCTCAGATTCCCCTCCTGAGGGAGGAGAAGCAGAGCCTGAAGAAGGAACTGCCCCAGATGAACTTGAGCCTGGTCAGGTTGAGCTCTTGGGGGCAGGGGGACCTTCCAGGGAAGATCTGAGCAAAGAGCAACAGTGCTGCCCCACTCTTGAACCCCTCAGACAGCTGGCTGCTGCTGAGGCTGCTGAGAGTGCTAGTGGGTCCCATAAGGTTTATTGGGATGAGGGGCTCCTATATTCTGAGGCTAGAGAGCCTACCCCTGGAGCCACCAGGAGGTTGGTAATTCCTCAGAAGTTTAGGGGTTCCTCTTGACCCTAGCACATGACATCCCATTGGCAGGACACTTGGGCCAAAACAAGACCTGGGGCAGGCTTGTACCACATTTTCATTGGCCACACATGTCTGAGGACACCAAGGAGTTTTGTTGCTCCTGTGTCACTTGTCAAGCCAGTGGCACCACAAAGGCCCCCCTGATATCACTACCTGTGGTGGGGGTTCCCTGTGAAAGGGTAGGGATTGACATTGTTGGTCCCCTCGACCCACCAACTGCATCTGGGCACAGATTTATACTGGTGGTAGTGGATCATGCCACCAGGTATCCAGAAGCTATACCCCTAAGGACTACCACAGCTCCTGTGGTAGCAAGAGCCCTCATTGGAGTTTTCTCCAGAGTGGGTTTCCCTAAGGAGGTCATCTCTGACAGAGGTTCTAACTTTATGTCAGGATATCTAACTGCAATGTGGAAGGAGTGTGGTGTAAACTACAAATTCACTACTCCCTATCACCCACAATGCAATGGGTTAGTTGAGAGATTCAACAAAACCCTAAAGGGAATGATTAAAGGACTCCCAGAAAAGCTTAGGCGAAAATGGGACCTTTTACTTCCCTGCCTTCTGTTCGCATACAGGGAGGTTCCACAGAAGGGGGTTGGCTACAGCCCTTTTGAACTTCTGTTTGGGCACCCTGTTAGAGGACCATTATGTCTGGTGAAGGAGGGATGGGAGTTACCTCTCAAACCTCTCAAACAGGATGTAATGGACTATGTACTTGGTCTCTGCTCCAGGATGGCAGAGTATATGAAGAAGGCCAATAAAAACCTGGAGGCAAGCCAAGAACTCCAAAAAGCTTGGCATGACCAAAAGGCTGTCCTGGCTGTTTACCAGCCAGGCCAGAAAGTGTGGGTGTTGGAGCCTGTGGCCCCAGCAGCTCTCCAGGACAAATGGAGTGGCCCCCATACAATTGTTGAGAAAAAGGGAGAGGTCACCTACTTGGTAGATCTTGGCACTCCCAGGAGTCCCCTTAGGGTGCTCCATGTCAACAGACTTAAGGCATATGTGGACAGGGCTGACATGAGCTTGCTCATGGCAACTGATGAGGACCAGGAGGAGGAGAGTGACCCTCTCCCTGACCTGCTCTCACAGAACCCTGATGATGGGTCAGTTGATGGTGTTGCTTTGGCAAGCAGCCTCACTGAACATCAACAAACTGAATGTCGACAAGTGCTACATCAGTTTAGACATATGTTTAGCTTGACCCCAAGTCAGACTTCCTGGTGCACCCATGAGGTGGACACTGGAGACAGTCTGCCTGTAAAGAGTAAAATCTACAGGCAACCTGACCATGTCAGGGATTGTATCAGGACTGAAGTCCAGAAAATGTTGGAACTAGGTGTTATTGAGCCCTCAGATAGCCCTTAGACTAGCCCAGTAGTCCTTGTCCCAAAACCTCACACCCAGGGTGGTAAGAAAGAGATGAGGTTTTGTGATGACTACAGGGGCCTCAATGCAGTCACCAGGACTGATGCCTACCCAATACCAAGGGCAGATGAACTAATAGACACTTTGGCCTCAGCCAAGTATCTCAGTACATTTGACCTTACAGCAGGCTATTGGCAAATCAAGTTAGCTGATGATGCCAAGGCTAAAACAGCATTTTTGACCCCTGGTTGGCACTATCACTTTGTGGTAATGCCCTTTGGTTTGAAGAATGCACCTGCCACATTTCAGAGGTTGGTGAATAAAGTTCTAACTGGTATGGAAACCTATTGCTCAGCTTATCTTGATGATATTACTGTCTTTAGTTCCACCTGGCAGGATCACCTGGTCCACCTCAGGAATGTACTGGAGTCCCTGCAGAAAACAGGCCTCACTATCAAGGCCACTAAGTGCCAGATAGGGCAGAGTAAGGTTGTGTACCTGGGCCACCTTGTAGGTGGAGGCCAGGTTCAACCATTGCAGAGCAAGATCCAGACCATAATGGAATGGGTAGCTCCAACCACCCAGACACAGGTGAGAGCCTTCTTGGGCCTGACTGGGTATTACAGGAGGTTTGTTAAGGGATATGGATCTATAGTGACCCCCTTAAATGATCTGCCCTCCAAGAAAATGCCAAAAAAGGTTAAGTGGACAGCTATCTGTCAAAAGGCATTTGATGACCTCACGTAGGCAATGTGCACTGCCCCCATCTTACAGAGTCCAGATTACAAAAAGAAGTTCATTGTTCAAACAGATGCTTCAGAGCTGGGTGTGGGAGCTGTACTGTCTCAACTTAATGATGAAGGTCAAAACCAGCCAGGAGCTTTCATAAGCAGAAGGCTGACCCCTAGAGAGAAACGTTGGTCAGCTATTGAGAGGGAGGCCTTTGCTGTGGTGTGGGCCCTGAAGAAGCTGAGGTCATACTTGTTTGGCACTCACTTCATAGTTCAGACTGACCATAAGCCCCTCCTATGGCTCAAACAGATGAAAGGTGAAAATCCTAAACTGCTCAGGTGGTCCATTTCCCTACAGGGGATGGACTATACAGTGGAACATAGACCTGGGACCCAACATGCCAATGCAGATGGACTCTCGAGGTATTTCCACTTAGAACATGAAGACTCAACTGGTCAAGGTTAGTTTAATGTCCCTGCGTTTGGGGAGGGTTGTGTAGGAGAGTAGGATCTGCACTTATGTTGCCCCCACTTATTTTCTGATGTATACACTGGTTTCTGACTATAGTCTGGCTGGGTCCCTGCTAATCAGGGCCCCAGTCTCACTGTTCTCTCTAAACAACTTGGTGTGCATATTAGATGCACTAGTGATTGTATACTGTGGTACATTATGAGCCCCTAGTATATGGTACCTTAGGTACCTAGGGCATTGGTACTTCACAGGCCTACCAGGGGCTGCAGCATGTATTATGCCACCCCTGGGAAGCATTCACAATCTGACACCACAGGCCTGCTACTGCAGCCTGTGTGAGGTAGTGTTAGCACTCCTCACTGAGGTATAGGTTCCTATATCTCACCATACACACACATATAAATCTAGCAGTCACCCCTCTTGCAGGCCCTAACAATCCTGAGGGCAGGGTGCTTGGTTTACTATGTGAGGGGGTGCTTCTGCATGAGCCGGACCCCTCTGCAGTAGGCTCCTCTGTGCATATGCCAGCTCAAACCGGTTCAGGGGCTACCTGCCCCTGCTCTGGGGCGAAACTGGACAAAGGGAAGTGGGTGTAACCACCCACTACCCTGACCCTCCTAGAGGAGTGGTCATAGAGCTAGTCCCTCCCCTATCTTCACTATAAGTTACCAAGCATTGCCAATGCAATTCATATTACCCTGGACGACGCTCTACAAAGAAGAATCCTGGCCCTTCGACGTTCCACTATCTCTGGAAGACTGAAGACTCTCCCTTGGAGTCAAGGAGTGACTCCCCTGCTTGGCAGGCACTAGTAACTTTGATCAACGGTTGCAAACTTCACCGCTCCCGCCGGAGTCCGAAGTCCCTGCATCCCCTGAAGCAGATTTCCTGACCTCTCGACGGCCATTTTGAGTCCCCAGCGAAGCTGTGGCATCTGGACCCCACGAGTGACGAGGAACAGCAATACCAGGGAACCGTGCACTGATTTCGAGTGCAAAGCCTAAACAACGTTCTACAAACTTGTGCTTTAGACCATCTGTAGTCCAAGTCCCTAGCAGGTCTGGTACCAAAAATCAGCAGCCTACCCCGTCCCGAGTGACCGTGGGCTCTTGTGGAACTTTTCCTGCAAAGGCGTCTTTGCGGTTGCTTGCCCATTGGCTAGTGACTCACCCGAAGACTTTCTCATCGACTTCAAGGGCTTTCCTGGTTGCTCTGGGCCTGCCCTCACTTACCCTCACTGGGTAAGTCCATCAGACCTTGCTGGTCTGCATTATCGTCAATCTTCATTCCACATGTGACTTGCAGTTGCCAAGGCTTGTTGGCTCCAATCCGGTTGCCGACACCGTCATCAGCTGCAGACGTCATAGAACCCTCCGATACAGCTGCTGGTCATCATCGATCTCTCCTGGACTTCGTGAGCGAAGAGATAAATCACCATCAACAACCTGAAATGATGCGACATCAGTGGTCATCCATCCTGCTGGCCACCGGTCACTGGCAAGTGACTTTGAACACTGTCCCCTCAATTTTCAGGTCCTCTTCAACTTCAATCCATCTTCGGATTCCATCGGGCACCTCTCCAGTCGTCACAAGCAGCAAGTCTTCAGTGATCTCCATTGAAAACAGCATCGCGACCCGACACCAAAAGACACCTATGCACCCGGCTTCCCTGGGTGAGGTAACTCGTGCACTCCGGTGCCCAAGTGTGTGTTGGCCCTCGAAATACTTACCCTATAAGTGGCTTGCTTGTTGACTTCTCCAAAGTGCCCTAAAAGTTTAAAATACAAACCGCGACTTACGCCATTGAAACCAATAGGAAACCCGTGGCTGTGTTTAGACACTGCACGCGTCTCCCGTGGGCTGATTACTTACCTGCTAACACTGCAGAAGTGAAACCAGCGATTCCCAAGGCCCTAGGCCTTTTCATTTTGCAAGTCGAGTTTGTTAAACCATTTTCTTAGTGTATGGTCTGGTACGCCCCTAGGGCTCCAGCCATATTTGTGCTTAATTTATTGAGAAGTGTTGACATTTGAATGTGCATCTGGGTTCTAATCTCATAAAGAGATTAGTAGAGTGTATCTAAGAATAAATACATATATATTTGATGTGTCCTTTTCATTTGGTAATTCAAGAGATTATAAGGTAAAACAAGCTGCTTTACATTCCTCAGAGACTTAGCCTGAAGGCTGCTCTCCACAGCTACCACTAGGATAGCTTTCTTTAAAAGGTTGTCTTAAACCTATCTACCATAAGAGTCGAATTGGACTGGTGCAAGGTGGCCACTATAACTAGTGACCAGCATATGCCAGGCCAACTTCTCACACCTGACCAAAGTGAACTGCTGCCCCCTCGAGCCGGAGCTCGCACCGTAAGACAGGCTTTGTCTCCTCTGAGCACCGAGGCTCTGTGGTCCCCGCGCCGTAGAGCCCATCGCAAGGACTGACGCCCACCGGTTCGCCATCGCTGGACGACGTTGCAGCGCTGCGCGCTGAATTAACCCCCTAGCCGCCCCTCCTTCCTCCCCCCTCGAGGCAAGCTGTGGAAGTCCCGAGGCGCCCCCCCAAGCACCGTGGTCCTCTGCAAGTGAAGACTGCACCGTGACGTGGGACGCCCCCCTGTGACTGCCGAGGCCGCCGCAAACTTTCTTTCAAGAATAAGGTACTGTGCGCTCCAAACACCCCTGTACGACGCGTACCGTCCTCGGTACGGTCCGTACTGCGCTGTACGCCACCATCCCGGTACGCTGCTCACGCGGGAAGCGTGAGGCTTAGCGAGACGTACCAACCGTTTAAACCGTACTTGCGACTGTACGGCCCGTACGGTTTAAACATCCATACGCTTGCTCACGCGGGAAGCGTGAGGCGAAGGAGGAATCGCACTTGTGGTGTAGGAAGCAGACCGACGCCGGTACGGAGCGTACATTCAGCGCTACGGTGCGCACGGACCCCAAAGAAGCAGAAATTGCACCAAACTTTGCTATTTGAAGAACTGTGGCATCCTGAACTCTGCAATACAGGTAACTGGAACCCTAATTAAAAGATAACTACTGTATTTGAAGCCTGCTTGAAGAGTCTTGATATAAAGAGCTTTATTTTGATAAAATACAGTCTTGTGTCTCTGTGTGGTGGGTTGGTGGTTGTTGTGGGACACCCTAAATGCTTAGCCTCATGCTCTCTGGAATCTAGCCTGACTGCTCACGCCACGTTACCTAGAGGGTGAGCAGGGGTTATTTTCACGAGTAATCCTTTTGCCCTGACTTAGAGGAAAGGGTCCCTGCTTGTCGCAAGTGCATACCTGCACCAACCAGAGACCCCGGATTCTAACATGCAATGTAGGGGGTCATGCTAGGGCTGGTGTTTCAGGGTGTAGGGCAGTGCAGTGGTGTTTGGGCAGTGTAGGGGTCGTGCTGGGGCTGGTGTTTCATGGTTTAGGGCAGTGAAGTGGTGTTCGGGCATTGTAGCGGGTCGTGCTGGGGCTGGTGTTTCAGGGTTTAGGGCAGTACAGTGGTGTTCGTTCAGTGTAGGGGGTCGTGCTGGGGCCGGTGTTTCAGGGTTTAGGGCAGTGCAGTGGTGTTGGGGGTGTGTAGGGGGTTGTGCTGGGGCCGGTGTTTTTAGGGTTTAGGGCAGTGCAGTGGTGTTTGGGCAGTGTAGGGTTTGTGCTGGGGCTGGTGTTTCAGGGTGTAGTGCAGTGGTGTTTGGGCAGTGTAGGGGGCGTGATGGGGCTGGTGTTTCAGGGTTTAGGGCAGTGCAGTGGTGTTCGTTCAGTGTAGGGGGTCATGCTGGGGCTGGTGTTTCAGGGTTTAGGGCAGTGCAGTGGTGTTCGGGAAGTGTAGGGGGTCATGATGGGGCCGGTGTTTCTGGGTGTAGGGCAGTGTTGTTCGGGCAGTGTAGGGGGTCGTGCTGGGGGTGGTGTTTCAGTCTTTAGGGAAGTGCAGTTGTGTTTGGGAAGTGTGGGTGGTCGTTCAGGGGCTGTGTTTCAGGGTTTAGGGCAGTGCAGTGGTGTTGGGGGAGTGTAGGGGGTCGTGCTGGTGGCGATGTTTCAGGGTTTAGGGCAGTGCAGTGGTGTTTGGGCAGTGTTGGGGGTTGTGCTGGGGCTGGTGTTTCAGGGTGTAGGACAGTGTAGTGGTGTTCTGTCAGTGTAGGGGGTCATGCTGGAGCCGGTGTTTCAGGGTGTAATGTCAGAGCAGTGGTGTTCGGGCAGTGCAGGGGATCGTGCTGGGGCCGGTGTTTCAGGGTTTAGGGCAGTGCAGTGGTGTTCAGGCAGTGTTGGGGGTTGTGCTGGGGCTGGTGTTTCAGGGTATAGGACTGTGTAGTGATGTTTGGGCAGAGTAGGGGGTCGTGCTGGGGCCGGTGTTTCAGGGGGTAGGGCAGTGCAGTGGTGTTCGGGCAGTGTAGGGGATCGTGCTGGGGCCGGTGTTTCAGGGTTTAGGGCAGTGCAGTGGTGTTCGGGGAGTGTAGGGGGTCATGATGGGGCCGGTGTTTTAGGGTTTAGGGCTCTGCAGTGGTGTTCGGGGAGCGTAGGGGGTCGTGCTGGGACCAGTATTTCAGGGTTTAGGTCAGAGCAGTGGTGATCAGGGATCGTAGGGGGTCTTGCTGGGGCTGGTGTTTCAGGGTTTAGGGCAGTGCAGTGCTGTTCGGGCAGTGTAGCGGGTCGTGCTGGGGCTGGTGTTTCAGGGTGTAGGGCAGTGCAGTGCTGTTCGGGAAGTGTAGGGGGTTGTGCTGGGGCCGGTGTTTCTGGGTGTAGGGCAGTGTTGTTCGGGCAGTGTAGGGGGTCGTGCTGGGGGTGGTGTTTCAGGGTTTAGGGCAGTGCAGTGGTGTTCGGGAAGTGTGGGGGGTCATGCAGGGGCTGTGTTTCAGGGTTTAGGGCAGTGCAGTGGTGTTCGGGCAGTGTGGGGGTTCATGCAGGGGCTGCTGTTTCAGGGTTTAGGGCAGTGCAGTGGTGTTCAGGCAGTGTGGGGGGTTGTGCTGGGGCCGGTGTTTCAGGGTTTAGGGCAGTGCTGTGGTGTTTGGGGAGTGATGGGGTAGTGCTGGGGCTGGTGTTTCAGGGTTTAGAGCAGTGCAGTGGTGTTTGGGGAGTATAGGGGGTCGTGCTGGGTCGGTGTTTCAGGGTTTAGGGCAGTGCAGTGGTGTTCGGGGAGTGTAGGGGGTCGTGCTGGTGCCGGTGTTTCAGGGTTTAGGGCAGTGCAGTGGTGTTCGGGAAGTGTAGGGGGTCGTGCTGTGGCGGGTGTTTCAGGGTTTAGGGCAGTGCAGTGGTGTTCGGGCTGTGTAGGGGGTCATTCTGGGGCCGGTGTTTCAGGTTGTAGGGCAGTGCAGTGCTGTTCGGGCAGTGTAGGGGGTCGTGCTGGGGCCAGTGTTTCAGGGTGTAGGGCAGTGCAGTGGTGTTCGGGGAGTGTAGGGCGTCATGCTGGGGCCGGTGTTTCAGGGTGAAGGGTAGTGCAGTGGTGTACGAGCAGTGTTGGGGGTCGCGCTGGGGCCGGTGTTTCAGGGTGTAGGGCAGTGTAGTGGTGTTCGGGCAGTGACGGGGGTCGTGCTGGGGCCATTGTTTCAGGGTTTAGGGCAGTGCAGTGGTGTAAGTTCATGGGGTGGTCATGCTGGGGCTGGTGTTTCAGGGTTTAGGGCAGTACAGTGGTGTTCGTTCAGTGTAGGGGGTCGTGCTGGGGCCGGTGTTTCAGGGTTTAGGGCAGTGCAGTGGTGTTGGGGGTGTGTAGGGGGTCGTGCTGGTGTGGGGGAGTGTAGGGGGTATTGCTGGTGCCGATGTTTCTGGGTTTAGGGCAGTGCAGTGGTGTTCGGGCAGTGTTGGGGGTTGTGCTGGGGCTGGTGTTTCACGTGTAGTACAGTGTAGTGGTGTTCTGGCAGTGTAGGGGGTCATGCTGGGGCCGGTGTTTCAGGGTGTAAGGTCAGAGCAGTGGTGTTCGGGCAGTGCAGGGGGTCGTGCTGGGGTCGGTGTTTCAGGGTTTAGGGCAGTGCAGTGGTGTTCAGGCAGTGTAGGGGGTCGTGCTGGGGCCAGTGTTTCAGGGTGTAGGGCAGTGCAGTGGTGTTCGGGCGTTGTAGGGGTTCGTGCTGGGGCCGGAGTTTCCGGGTGTAGGGCAGTGCAGTGGTGTTCGGGCAGTGTTGGGGGTTGTGCTGGGGCTGGTGTTTCAGGGTGTAGGACAGTGTAGTGGTGTTCGGGCAGAGTAGGGGGTCATGCTGGGGCTGGGGTTTCAGGGGGTAGGGCAGTGCAGTGGTGTTCGGGCAGTGTAGGGGATCGTGCTGGGGCCGGTGTTTCAGGGTTTAGGGCAGTGCAGTAGTGTTCGGGGAGTGTAGGGGGTCATGATGGGGCCGGTGTTTTAGGGTTCAGGGCTGTGCAGTGGTGTTAGGGGAGCGTAGGGGGTCGTGCTGGGACCGGTATTTCAGGGTTTAGGTCAGAGCAGTGGTGATCAGGGATCGTAGGGGGTCTTGCTGGGGCCGGTGTTTCAGGGTTTAGGGCAGTGCAGTGCTGTTCGGGCAGTGTAGGGGGTTGTGTGAGGGGTGGTGTTTCAAGGTTTAGGGCCGAGCAGTGGTGTTCGGGCAGTGTAGCGGGTCGTGCTGGGGCCAGTGTTTCAGGCTGTAGGGCAGTGCAGTGGTGTTCAGGAAGTGTAGGGGTTGTGCTGGGGCCGGTGTTTCTGGGTGTAGGGCAGTGTTGTTCGGGCAGTGTAGTGGGTCGTGCTGGGGGTGCTGTTTCAGGGTTTAGTTCAGTGGTTTTCGGGAAGTGTGGGGGGTCATACAGGGGCTGTGTTTCAGGGTTTAGGGCAGTGCAGTGGTGTTCGGGCAGTGTGGGGGGTCATGCAGGGGCTGCTGTTTCAGGGTTTAGGGCAGTGCAGTGGTGTTCAGGCTGTGTGGGGGGTCGTGCTGGGGCCGGTGTTTCAGGGTTTAGGGCAGTGCTGTGGTGTTTGGGGAGTGTAGGGGTAGTGCTGGGGCTGGTGTTTCAGGGTTTAGAGCAGTGCAGTGCTGTTCGGGGAGTATAGGGGTAGTGCTGGGGCTGGTGTTTCAGGGTTTAGAGCAGTGCAGTGCTGTTCGGGGAGTATAGGGGTCATGCTGGTGCCGGTGTTTCAGGGTTTAGGGCATTGCAGTGGTGTTCGGGGAGTGTAGGGGGTCGTGCTGTGGCCGGTGTTTTAGGGTTTAGGGCAGTGCAGTGGTGTTCAGGCAGTGTAGGGGGTCATTCTGGGGCCGGTGTTTCAGGTTGTTGGGCAGTGCAGTGGTGTTCAGGCAGTGTAGGGGGTCGTGCTGGGGCCGGTGTTTCAGGGTGTAGGGCAGTGCAGTGGTGTTCGGGGAGTGTAGGGTGTCATGCTGGGGATGGTGTTTCAGGGTGAAGGGCAGTGCAGTGGTGTTCGAGCAGTGTAGGGGGTCGTGCTGGGGCCGGTGTTTCAGGGTGTAGGGCAGTGTAGTGGTGTTCGGGCAGTGTAGGGGTAGTGCTGGGGCCGTTGTTTCAGGGTGTAGGGCAGTGTTGTTCGGGCAGTGTAGTGGGTCGTGCTGGGGGTGCTGTTTCAGGGTTTAGTGCAGTGGTTTTCGGGAAGTTTGGGGGGTCATACAGGGGCTGTGTTTCAGGGTTTAGGGCAGTGCAGTGGTGTTCGGGCAGTGTGGGGGGTCATGCAGGGGCTGCTGTTTCAGGGTTTAGGGCAGTGCAGTGGTGTTCAGGCTGTGTGGGGGGTCGTGCTGGGGCCGGTGTTTCAGGGTTTAGGGCAGTGCTGTGGTGTTTGGGGAGTGTAGGGGTAGTGCTGGGGCTGGTGTTTCAGGGTTTAGAGCAGTGCAGTGCTGTTCGGGGAGTATAGGGGTCGTGCTGGGGCCGGTGTTTCAGGGTTTAGGGCAGTGCAGTGCTGTTCGGGCAGTGTAGGGGGTTGTGTGAGGGGTGGTGTTTCAAGGTTTAGGGCCGAGCAGTGGTGTTCGGGCAGTGTAGCGGGTCGTGCTGGGGCCAGTGTTTCAGGCTGTAGGGCAGTGCAGTGGTGTTCGGGAAGTGTAGGGGGTTGTGCTGGGGCCGGTGTTTCTGGGTGTAGGGCAGTGTTGTTCGGGCAGTGTAGGGGGTCGTGCTGGGGGTGGTGTTTCAGTCTTTAGGGAAGTGCAGTTGTGTTTGGGAAGTGTGGGTGGTCGTTCAGGGGCTGTGTTTCAGGGTTTAGGGCAGTGCAGTGGTGTTGGGGGAGTGTAGGGGGTCGTGCTGGTGCCGATGTTTCAGGGTTTAGGGCAGTGCAGTGGTGTTTGGGCAGTGTTGGGGGTTGTGCTGGGGCTGGTGTTTCAGGGTGTAGGACAGTGTAGTGGTGTTCTGTCAGTGTAGGGGGTCATGCTGGAGCCGGTGTTTCAGGGTGTAATGTCAGAGCAGTGGTGTTCGGGCAGTGCAGGGGATCGTGCTGGGGCCGGTGTTTCAGGGTTTAGGGCAGTGCAGTGGTGTTCAGGCAGTGTTGGGGGTTGTGCTGGGGCTGGTGTTTCAGGGTATAGGACTGTGTAGTGATGTTTGGGCAGAGTAGGGGGTCGTGCTGGGGCCGGTGTTTCAGGGGGTAGGGCAGTGCAGTGGTGTTCGGGCAGTGTAGGGGATCGTGCTGGGGCCGGTGTTTCAGGGTTTATGGCAGTGCAGTGGTGTTCGGGGAGTGTAGGGGGTCATGATGGGGCCAGTGTTTTAGGGTTTAGGGCTCTGCAGTGGTGTTCGGGGAGCGTAGGGGGTCGTGCTGGGACCGGTATTTCAGGGTTTAGGTCAGAGCAGTGGTGATCAGGGATCGTAGGGGGTCTTGCTGGGGCTGGTGTTTCAGGGTTTAGGGCAGTGCATTGCTGTTCGGGCAGTGTAGCGGGTCGTGCTGGGGCTGGTGTTTCAGGGTGTAGGGCAGTGCAGTGCTGTTCGGGAAGTGTAGGGGGTTGTGCTGGGGCCGGTGTTTCTGGGTGTAGGGCAGTGTTGTTCGGGCAGTGTAGGGGGTCGTGCTGGGGGTGGTGTTTCAGGGTTTAGGGCAGTGCAGTGGTGTTCGTGAAGTGTGGGGGGTCATGCAGGGGCTGTGTTTCAGGGTTTAGGGCAGTGCAGTGGTGTTCGGGCAGTGTGGGGGTTCATGCAGGGGCTGCTGTTTCAGGGTTTAGGGCAGTGCAGTGGTGTTCAGGCAGTGTGGGGGGTTGTGCTGGGGCCGGTGTTTCAGGGTTTAGGGCAGTGCTGTGGTGTTTGGGGAGTGATGGGGTAGTGCTGGGGCTGGTGTTTCAGGGTTTAGAGCAGTGCAGTGGTGTTCGGGGAGTATAGGGGGTCGTGCTGGGTCGGTGTTTCAGGGTTTAGGGCACTGCAGTGGTGTTCGGGGAGTGTAGGGGGTCGTGCTGGTGCCGGTGTTTCAGGGTTTAGGGCAGTGCAGTGGTGTTCGGGAAGTGTAGGGGGTCGTGCTGTGGCGGGTGTTTCAGGGTTTAGGGCAGTGCAGTGGTGTTCAGGCAGTGTAGGGGGTCGTGCTGGGGCCAGTGTTTCAGGGTGTAGGGCAGTGCAGTGGTGTTCGGGCGTTGTAGGGGTTCGTGCTGGGGCCGGAGTTTCCGGGTGTAGGGCAGTGCAGTGGTGTTCGGGCAGTGTTGGGGGTTGTGCTGGGGCTGGTGTTTCAGGGTGTAGGACAGTGTAGTGGTGTTCGGGCAGAGTAGGGGGTCGTGCTGGGGCCGGGGTTTCAGGGGGTAGGGCAGTGCAGTGGTGTTCGGGCAGTGTAGGGGATCGTGCTGGGGCCGGTGTTTTAGGGTTCAGGGCTGTGCAGTGGTGTTAGGGGAGCGTAGGGGGTCGTGCTGGGACCGGTATTTCAGGGTTTAGGTCAGAGCAGTGGTGATCAGGGATCGTAGGGGGTCTTGCTGGGGCCGGTGTTTCAGGGTTTAGGGCAGTGCAGTGCTGTTCGGGCAGTGTAGGGGGTTGTGTGAGGGGTGGTGTTTCAAGGTTTAGGGCCGAGCAGTGGTGTTCGGGCAGTGTAGCGGGTCGTGCTGGGGCCGGTGTTTCAGGCTGTAGGGCAGTGCAGTGGTGTTCGGGAAGTGTAGGGGGTTGTGCTGGGGCCGGTGTTTCTGGGTGTAGGGCAGTGTTGTTCGGGCAGTGTAGTGGGTCGTGCTGGGGGTGCTGTTTCAGGGTTTAGTGTAGTGGTTTTCGGGAAGTGTGGGGGGTCATGCAGGGGCTGTGTTTCAGGGTTTAGGGCAGTGCAGTGGTGTTCGGGCAGTGGTGGGGGTCATGCAGGGGCTGCTGTTTCAGGGTTTAGGGCAGTGCAGTGGTGTTCAGGCTGTGTGCGGGGTCGTGCTGGGGCCGGTGTTTCAGGGTTTAGGGCAGTGCTGTGGTGTTTGGGGAGTGTAGGGGTAGTGCTGGGGCTGGTGTTTCAGGGTTTAGAGCAGTGCAGTGCTGTTCGGGGAGTATAGGGGTCGTGCTGGGGCCGGTGTTTCAGGGTTTAGGGCAGTGCAGTGGTGTTCGGGGGTGTAGGGGGTCATACTGGTGCCGGTGTTTCAGGGTTTAGGGCATTGCAGTGGTGTTCGGGGAGTGTAGGGGGTCGTGCTGTGGCCGGTGTTTTAGGGTTTAGGGCAGTGCAGTGGTGTTCGGGCAGTGTAGGGGGTCGTGCTGGGCCGGTGTTTCAGGTTGTAGGGCAGTGCAGTGGTGTTCGGGGAGTGTAGGGGGTCGTGCTGTGGCGGGTGTTTCAGGGTTTAGGGCAGTGCAGTGGTGTTCAGGCAGTGTAGGGGGTCGTGCTGGGGCCAGTGTTTCAGGGTGTAGGGCAGTGCAGTGGTGTTCGGGCGTTGTAGGGGTTCGTGCTGGGGCCGGAGTTTCCGGGTGTAGGGCAGTGCAGTGGTGTTCGGGCAGTGTTGGGGGTTGTGCTGGGGCTGGTGTTTCAGGGTGTAGGACAGTGTAGTGGTGTTCGGGCAGAGTAGGGGGTCGTGCTGGGGCCGGGGTTTCAGGGGGTAGGGCAGTGCAGTGGTGTTCGGGCAGTGTAGGGGATCGTGCTGGGGCCGGTGTTTCAGGGTTTAGGGCAGTGCAGTGGTGTTCGGGGAGTGTAGGGGGTCATGATGGGGCCGGTGTTTTAGGGTTCAGGGCTGTGCAGTGGTGTTAGGGGAGCGTAGGGGGTCGTGCTGGGACCGGTATTTCAGGGTTTAGGTCAGAGCAGTGGTGATCAGGGATCGTAGGGGGTCTTGCTGGGGCCGGTGTTTCAGGGTTTAGGGCAGTGCAGTGCTGTTCGGGCAGTGTAGGGGGTTGTGTGAGGGGTGGTGTTTCAAGGTTTAGGGCCGAGCAGTGGTGTTCGGGCAGTGTAGCGGGTCGTGCTGGGGCCGGTGTTTCAGGCTGTAGGGCAGTGCAGTGGTGTTCGGGAAGTGTAGGGGGTTGTGCTGGGGCCGGTGTTTCTGGGTGTAGGGCAGTGTTGTTCGGGCAGTGTAGTGGGTCGTGCTGGGGGTGCTGTTTCAGGGTTTAGTGTAGTGGTTTTCGGGAAGTGTGGGGGGTCATGCAGGGGCTGTGTTTCAGGGTTTAGGGCAGTGCAGTGGTGTTCGGGCAGTGGTGGGGGTCATGCAGGGGCTGCTGTTTCAGGGTTTAGGGCAGTGCAGTGGTGTTCAGGCTGTGTGCGGGGTCGTGCTGGGGCCGGTGTTTCAGGGTTTAGGGCAGTGCTGTGGTGTTTGGGGAGTGTAGGGGTAGTGCTGGGGCTGGTGTTTCAGGGTTTAGAGCAGTGCAGTGCTGTTCGGGGAGTATAGGGGTCGTGCTGGGGCCGGTGTTTCAGGGTTTAGGGCAGTGCAGTGGTGTTCGGGGGTGTAGGGGGTCATACTGGTGCCGGTGTTTCAGGGTTTAGGGCATTGCAGTGGTGTTCGGGGAGTGTAGGGGGTCGTGCTGTGGCCGGTGTTTTAGGGTTTAGGGCAGTGCAGTGGTGTTCGGGCAGTGTAGGGGGTCGTGCTGGGCCGGTGTTTCAGGTTGTAGGGCAGTGCAGTGGTGTTCGGGGAGTGTAGGGTGTCATGCTGGGGCCGTTGTTTCAGGGTGAAGGGCAGTGCAGTGGTGTTCGAGCAGTGTAGCGGGTCATGCTGGGGCTGGTGTTTCAGGGTGTAGGGCAGTGCAGTGGTGTTCGGGAAGTGTAGGGGGTTGTGCTGGGGCCGGTGTTTCTGGGTGTAGGGCAGTGTTGTTCGGGCAGTGTAGGGGGTCGTGCTGGGGGTGGTGTTTCAGAGTTTAGGGCAGTGCAGTGGTGTTCGGGAAGTGTGGGGGGTCATGCAGGGGCTGTGTTTCAGGGTTTAGGGCAGTGCAGTGGTGTTCGGGCAGTGTGGGGGTTCATGCAGGGGCTGCTGTTTCAGGGTTTAGGGCAGTGCAGTGGTGTTCAGGCAGTGTGGGGGTTTGTGCTGGGGCCGGTGTTTCAGGGTTTAGGGCAGTGCTGTGGTGTTTGGGGAGTGATGGGGTAGTGCTGGGGCTGGTGTTTCAGGGTTTAGAGCAGTGCAGTGGTGTTCGGGGAGTATAGGGGGTCGTGCTGGGGCCGGTGTTTCAGGGTTTAGGGCAGTGCAGTGGTGTTCGGGGAGTGTAGGGGGTCGTGCTGGTGCCGGTGTTTCAGTGTTTAGGGCAGTGCAGTGGTGTTCGGGAAGTGTAGGGGGTCGTGCTGTGGCGGGTGTTTCAGGGTTTAGGGCAGTGCAGTGGTGTTCGGGCTGTATAGGGGGTCATTCTGGGGCCGGTGTTTCAGGTTGTAGGGCAGTTCAGTGCTGTTCAGGCAGTGTAGGGGGTCGTGCTTGGGCCAGTGTTTCAGGGTGTAGGGCGTCATGCTGGGGCCGGTGTTTCAGGGTGAAGGGTAGTGCAGTGGTGTTCGAGCAGTGTAGGGGGTCGCGCTGGGGCCGGTGTTTCAGGGTGTAGGGCAGTGTAGTGGTGTTCGGGCAGTGAAGGGGGTCGTGCTCGGGCCATTGTTTCAGGGTTTAGGGCAGTGCAGTGGTGTAAGTTCATTGGGGTGGTCATGCTGGGGCTGGTGTTTCAGGGTTTAGGGCAGTACAGTGGTGTTCGTTCAGTGTAGGGGGTCGTGCTGGGGCCGGTGTTTCAGGGTTTAGGGCAGTGCAGTGGTGTTGGGGGAGTGTAGGGGGTCGTGCTGGTGTGGGGGAGTGTAGGGGGTCGTGCTGGTGCCGATGTTTCAGGGTTTAGGGCAGTGCAGTGGTGTTCGGGCAGTGTTGGGGGTTGTGCTGGGGCTGGTGTTTCACGTGTAGGACAGTGTAGTGGTGTTCTGGCAGTGTAGGGGGTTATGCTGGGGCCGGTGTTTCAGGGTGTAAGGTCAGAGCAGTGGTGTTCGGGCAGTGCAGGGGTTCGTGCTGGGGTCGGTGTTTCAGGGTTTAGGGCAGTGCAGTGCAGTGGTGTTCAGGCAGTGTAGGGGGTCATGCTGGGGCCAGTGTTTCAGGGTGTAGGGCAGTGCAGTGGTGTTCGGGCGTTGTAGGGGTTCGTGCTGGGGCCGGAGTTTCCGGGTGTAGGGCAGTGCAGTGGTGTTCGGGCAGTGTTGGGGGTTGTGCTGGGGCTGGTGTTTCAGGGTGTAGGACAGTGTAGTGGTGTTCGGGCAGAGTAGGGGGTCGTGCTGGGGCCGGGGTTTCAGGGGGTAGGGCAGTGCAGTGGTGTTCGGGCAGTGTAGGGGATCGTGCTGGGGCCGGTGTTTCAGGGTTTAGGGCAGTGCAGTAGTGTTCGGGGAGTGTAGGGGGTCATGATGGGGCCGGTGTTTTAGGGTTCAGGGCTGTGCAGTGGTGTTAGGGGAGCGTAGGGGGTCGTGCTGGGACCGGTATTTCAGGGTTTAGGTCAGAGCAGTGGTGATCAGGGATCGTAGGGGGTCTTGCTGGGGCCGGTGTTTCAGGGTTTAGGGCAGTGCAGTGCTGTTCGGGCAGTGTAGGGGGTTGTGTGAGGGGTGGTGTTTCAAGGTTTAGGGCCGAGCAGTGGTGTTCGGGCAGTGTAGCGGGTCGTGCTGGGGCCAGTGTTTCAGGCTGTAGGGCAGTGCAGTGGTGTTCAGGAAGTGTAGGGGGTTGTGCTGGGGCCGGTGTTTCTGGGTGTAGGGCAGTGTTGTTCGGGCAGTGTAGTGGGTCGTGCTGGGGGTGCTGTTTCAGGGTTTAGTTCAGTGGTTTTCGGGAAGTGTGGGGGGTCATACAGGGGCTGTGTTTCAGGGTTTAGGGCAGTGCAGTGGTGTTCGGGCAGTGTGGGGGGTCATGCAGGGGCTGCTGTTTCAGGGTTTAGGGCAGTGCAGTGGTGTTCAGGCTGTGTGGGGGGTCGTGCTGGGGCCGGTGTTTCAGGGTTTAGGGCAGTGCTGTGGTGTTTGGGGAGTGTAGGGGTAGTGCTGGGGCTGGTGTTTCAGGGTTTAGAGCAGTGCAGTGCTGTTCGGGGAGTATAGGGGTAGTGCTGGGGCTGGTGTTTCAGGGTTTAGAGCAGTGCAGTGCTGTTCGGGGAGTATAGGGGTCATGCTGGTGCCGGTGTTTCAGGGTTTAGGGCAGTGCAGTGGTGTTCAGGCAGTGTGGGGGGTTGTGCTGGGGCCGTAGTTTCAGGGTTTAGGGCAGTGCTGTGGTGTTTGGGGAGTGATGGGGTAGTGCTGGGGCTGGTGTTTCAGGGTTTAGAGCAGTGCAGTGGTGTTCTGGGAGTATAGGGGGTCGTGCTGGGTCGGTGTTTCAGGGTTTAGGGCAGTGCAGTGGTGTTCGGGGAGTGTAGGGGGTCGTGCTGGTGCCAGTGTTTCAGGGTTTAGGGCAGTGCAGTGGTGTTCGGGAAGTGTAGGGGGTCGTGCTGTGGCGGGTGTTTCAGGGTTTAGGGCAGTGCAGTGGTGTTCGGGCTGTGTAGGGGGTCATTCTGGGGCTGGTGTTTCAGGTTGTAGGGCAGTGCAGTGCTGTTCGGGCAGTGTAGGGGGTCGTGCTGGGGCCAGTGTTTCAGGGTGTAGGGCAGTGCAGTGGTGTTCGGGGAGTGTAGGGCGTCATGCTGGGGCCGGTGTTTCAGGGTAAAGGTTAGTGCAGTGGTGTACGAGCAGTGTTGGGGGTCGCGCTGGGGCCGGTGTTTCAGGGTGTAGGGCAGTGTAGTGGTGTTCGGGCAGTGACGGGGGTCGTGCTGGGGCCATTGTTTCAGGGTTTAGGGCAGTGCAGTGGTGTAAGTTCATTGGGGTGGTCATGCTGGGGCTGGTGTTTCAGGGTTTAGGGCAGTACAGTGGTGTTCGTTCAGTGTAGGGGGTCGTGCTGAGGCCGGTGTTTCAGGGTTTAGGGCAGTGCAGTGGTGTTGGGGGTGTGTAGGGGGTCGTGCTGGTGTGGGGGAGTGTAGGGGGTATTGCTGGTGCCGATGTTTCAGGGTTTAGGGCAGTGCAGTGGTGTTCGGGCAGTGTTGGGGGTTGTGCTGGGGCTGGTGTTTCACGTGTAGTACAGTGTAGTGGTGTTCTGGCAGTGTAGGGGGTCATGCTGGGGCCGGTGTTTCAGGGTGTAAGGTCAGAGCAGTGGTGTTCGGGCAGTGCAGGGGGTCGTGCTGGGGTCGGTGTTTCAGGGTTTAGGGCAGTGCAGTGGTGTTCAGGCAGTGTAGGGGGTCGTGCTGGGGTCGGTGTTTCAGGGTTTAGGGCAGTGCAGTGGTGTTCAGGCAGTGTAGGGGGTCGTGCTGGGGCCAGTGTTTCAGGGTGTAGGGCAGTGCAGTGGTGTTCGGGCGTTGTAGGGGTTCGTGCTGGGGCCGGAGTTTCCGGGTGTAGGGCAGTGCAGTGGTGTTCGGGCAGTGTTGGGGGTTGTGCTGGGGCTGGTGTTTCAGGGTGTAGGACAGTGTAGTGGTGTTCGGGCAGAGTAGGGGGTCGTGCTGGGGCCGGGGTTTCAGGGGGTAGGGCAGTGCAGTGGTGTTCGGGCAGTGTAGGGGATCGTGCTGGGGCCGGTGTTTCAGGGTTTAGGGCAGTGCAGTGGTGTTCGGGGAGTGTAGGGGGTCATGATGGGGCCGGTGTTTTAGGGTTCAGGGCTGTGCAGTGGTGTTAGGGGAGCGTAGGGGGTCGTGCTGGGACCGGTATTTCAGGGTTTAGGTCAGAGCAGTGGTGATCAGGGATCGTAGGGGGTCTTGCTGGGGCCGGTGTTTCAGGGTTTAGGGCAGTGCAGTGCTGTTCGGGCAGTGTAGGGGGTTGTGTGAGGGGTGGTGTTTCAAGGTTTAGGGCCGAGCAGTGGTGTTCGGGCAGTGTAGCGGGTCGTGCTGGGGCCGGTGTTTCAGGCTGTAGGGCAGTGCAGTGGTGTTCGGGAAGTGTAGGGTGTTGTGCTGGGGCCGGTGTTTCTGGGTGTAGGGCAGTGTTGTTCGGGCAGTGTAGTGGGTCGTGCTGGGGGTGCTGTTTCAGGGTTTAGTGTAGTGGTTTTCGGGAAGTGTGGGGGGTCATGCAGGGGCTGTGTTTCAGGGTTTAGGGCAGTGCAGTGGTGTTCAGGCAGTGGTGGGGGTCATGCAGGGGCTGCTGTTTCAGGGTTTAGGGCAGTGCAGTGGTGTTCAGGCTGTGTGGGGGGTCGTGCTGGGGCCGGTGTTTCAGGGTTTAGGGCAGTGCTGTGGTGTTTGGGGAGTGTAGGGGTAGTGCTGGGGCTGGTGTTTCAGGGTTTAGAGCAGTGCAGTGCTGTTCGGGGAGTATAGGGGTCGTGCTGGGGCCGGTGTTTCAGGGTTTAGGGCAGTGCAGTGGTGTTCGGGGGTGTAGGGGGTCATACTGGTGCCGGTGTTTCAGGGTTTAGGGCATTGCAGTGGTGTTCGGGGAGTGTAGGGGGTCGTGCTGTGGCCGGTGTTTTAGGGTTTAGGGCAGTGCAGTGGTGTTCGGGCAGTGTAGGGGGTCGTGCTGGGGCCGGTGTTTCAGGTTGTAGGGCAGTGCAGTGGTGTTCGGGGAGTGTAGGGTGTCATGCTGGGGCCGTTGTTTCAGGGTGAAGGGCAGTGCAGTGGTGTTCGAGCAGTGTAGCGGGTCGTGCTGGGGCTGGTGTTTCAGGGTGTAGGGCAGTGCAGTGGTGTTCGGGAAGTGTAGGGGGTTGTGCTGGGGCCGGTGTTTCTGGGTGTAGGGCAGTGTTGTTCGGGCAGTGTAGGGGGTCGTGCTGGGGGTGGTGTTTCAGAGTTTAGGGCAGTGCAGTGGTGTTCGGGAAGTGTGGGGGGTCATGCAGGGGCTGTGTTTCAGGGTTTAGGGCAGTGCAGTGGTGTTCGGGCAGTGTGGGGGTTCATGCAGGGGCTGCTGTTTCAGGGTTTAGGGCAGTGCAGTGGTGTTCAGGCAGTGTGGGGGTTTGTGCTGGGGCCGGTGTTTCAGGGTTTAGGGCAGTGCTGTGGTGTTTGGGGAGTGATGGGGTAGTGCTGGGGCTGGTGTTTCAGGGTTTAGAGCAGTGCAGTGGTGTTCGGGGAGTATAGGGGGTCGTGCTGGGGCCGGTGTTTCAGGGTTTAGGGCAGTGCAGTGGTGTTCGGGGAGTGTAGGGGGTCGTGCTGGTGCCGGTGTTTCAGGGTTTAGGGCAGTGCAGTGGTGTTCGGGAAGTGTAGGGGGTCGTGCTGTGGCGGGTGTTTCAGGGTTTAGGGCAGTGCAGTGGTGTTCGGGCTGTGTAGGGGGTCATTCTGGGGCCGGTGTTTCAGGTTGTAGGGCAGTTCAGTGCTGTTCAGGCAGTGTAGGGGGTCGTGCTTGGGCCAGTGTTTCAGGGTGTAGGGCGTCATGCTGGGGCCGGTGTTTCAGGGTGAAGGGTAGTGCAGTGGTGTTCGAGCAGTGTAGGGGGTCGCGCTGGGGCCGGTGTTTCAGGGTTTAGGGCAGTGCAGTGGTGTTGGGGGAGTGTAGGGGGTCGTGCTGGTGTGGGGGAGTGTAGGGGGTAGTGCTGGTGCCGATGTTTCAGGGTTTAGGGCAGTGCAGTGGTGTTCGGGCAGTGTTGGGGGTTGTGCTGGGGCTGGTGTTTCACGTGTAGGACAGTGTAGTGGTGTTCTGGCAGTGTAGGGGGTTATGCTGGGGCCGGTGTTTCAGGGTGTAAGGTCAGAGCAGTGGTGTTCGGGCAGTGCAGGGGTTCGTGCTGGGGTCGGTGTTTCAGGGTTTAGGGCAGTGCAGTGGTGTTCAGGCAGTGTAGGGGGTCATGCTGGGGCCAGTGTTTCAGGGTGTAGGGCAGTGCAGTGGTGTTCGGGCGTTGTAGGGGTTCGTTCTGGGGCCGGAGTTTCCGGGTGTAGGGCAGTGCAGTGGTGTTCGGGCAGTGTTGGGGGTTGTGCTGGGGCTGGTGTTTCAGGGTGTAGGACAGTGTAGTGGTGTTCGGGCAGAGTAGGGGGTCGTGCTGGGGCCGGGGTTTAAGGGGTAGGGCAGTGCAGTGGTGTTCGGGCAGT
>NW_028188224.1:0-58930 GCF_964204655.1 Triturus cristatus
AGTCAATAAATTAAACATAAAAAAATTTCCATTTCTGACCATCTGGAGAAATTTCGACAGGTCACGGGTCATCGTTTTTCATCAGAAAATTGATTTTTTGGACTGTAGAAAAATTGATTCCAAATGTCATTTGGAATGTGCCTCGCGTTGAATAACTACTTTTTAAAGCCTCAATGTGACCAAAAATGCCATTATTTCAGACTTTTTTTTCTATTCAGAAGCTTCTATTTCGACCAATTTCAGGCATTAAAGTGACTCTAAACACACTTATTTTTGTTCCAAAAGTGATAATTTACAATGAATAGTCATTTGCAGTCAAAAAATTAAACATTAAAAAATGTCCATTTCTGATCAACTGGAGACATTTCGACAGGTCACGGGTCATCGTTTTTCATCAGAAAATTGATTTTTTGGACTGTAGAAAAATTGATTCCAAATGTCATTTGGAATGTGCCTCACGTTGAATAACTACTTTTTAAAGCCTCAATGTGACCAAAAATGCCATTATTACAGACTTTTTCTTCTATTCGGAAGCTTCTATTTCGACCAATTTCAGGCATTAAAGTGACTCAAAACACACTTATTTTTGTTCCAAAAGTGATAATTTACACGGAATAGTCATTTGCAGTCAATAAGTTAAACATAAAAAAATTTCCATTTCTGACCATCTGGAGAAATTTCAACAGGTCACGGGTCATCGTTTTTCATCAGAAAATTGATTTTTTGGACTGTAGAAAAATTGATTCCAAATGTCATTTGGAATGTGCCTCACGTTGAATAACTACTTTTTATAGCCTCAATGTGACCAAAAATGCCATTATTACAGACTTTTTCTTCTATTCAGAAGCTTCTATTTCGACCAATTTCAGGCATTAAAGTGACTCTAAACACACTTATTTGTGTTCCAAAAGTGATAATTTACATGGAATAGTCATTTGCAGTCAAAAAATTAAACATTAAAAAATTTCCATTTCTGACCATCTGGAGACATTTCGACAGGTCACGGGTCATCGTTTTTCATCAGAAAATTGATTTTTTGGACTGTAGAAAAATTGATTCAAAATGTCATTTGGATTGTGCCTCATGTTGAATAACTACTTTTTAAAGCCTCAATGTGACCAAAATTGCCATTATTACAGATATTTTTTCCTATTCAGAAGCTTCTATTTTGACCAATTTAAGGCATTAAAGTGACTCTAAACACACTATTTTTTGTTCCAAAAGTGATAATTTACATGGAATAGTCATTTGCAGTCAAAAAATTAAACATTAAAAAATTTCCATTTCTGACCATCTGGAGAAATTTCGACAGGTCACGGGTCATCGTTTTTCATCAGAAAATTGATTTTTTGGACTGTAGAAAAATTGATTCAAAATGTCATTTGGATTGTGCCTCATGTTGAATAACTACTTTTTATAGCCTCAATGTGACCAAAAATGCCATTATTTCAGACTTTTTTTTCTATTCAGAAGCTTCTATTTCGACCAATTTCAGGCATTAAAGTGACTCAAAACACACTTATTTTTGTTCCAAAAGTGATAATTTACACGGAATAGTCATTTGCAGTCAATAAATTAAACATAAAAAAATTTCCATTTCTGACCATCTGGAGAAATTTCGACAGGTCACGGGTCATCGTTTTTCATCAGAAAATTGATTTTTTGGACTGTAGAAAAATTGATTCCAAATGTCATTTGGAATGTGCCTCATGTTGAATAACTACTTTTTAAAGCCTCAATGTGACCAAAAATGCCATTATTACAGACTTTTTCTTCTATTCGGAAGCTTCTATTTTGACCAATTTCAGGCATTAAAGTGACTCAAAACACACTTATTTTTGTTCCAAAAGTGATAATTTACATGGAATAGTCATTTGCAGTCAATAAATTAAACATAAAAAAATTTCCATTTCTGACCATCTGGAGAAATTTCGACAGGTCACGGGTCATCGTTTTTCATCAGAAAATTGATTTTTTGGACTGTAGAAAAATTGATTCCAAATGTCATTTGGAATGTGCCTCGCGTTGAATAACTACTTTTTAAAGCCTCAATGTGACCAAAAATGCCATTATTTCAGACTTTTTTTTCTATTCAGAAGCTTCTATTTCGACCAATTTCAGGCATTAAAGTGACTCTAAACACACTTATTTTTGTTCCAAAAGTGATAATTTACATGGAATAGTCATTTGCAGTCAAAAAATTAAACATTAAAAAATGTCCATTTCTGATCAACTGGAGACATTTCGACAGGTCACGGGTCATCGTTTTTCATCAGAAAATTGATTTTTTGGACTGTAGAAAAATTGATTCCAAATGTCATTTGGAATGTGCCTCACGTTGAATAACTACTTTTTAAAGCCTCAATGTGACCAAAAATGCCATTATTACAGACTTTTTCTTCTATTCGGAAGCTTCTATTTCGACCAATTTCAGGCATTAAAGTGACTCAAAACACACTTATTTTTGTTCCAAAAGTGATAATTTACACGGAATAGTCATTTGCAGTCAATAAATTAAACATAAAAAAATTTCCATTTCTGACCATCTGGAGAAATTTCGACAGGTCACGGGTCATCGTTTTTCATCAGAAAATTGATTTTTTGGACTGTAGAAAAATTGATTCCAAATGTCATTTGGAATGTGCCTCGCGTTAAATAACTACTTTTTAAAGCCTCAATGTGACCAAAAATGCCATTATTACAGACTTTTTCTCCTATTCAGAAGCTTCTATTTCGAACCAATTTCAGGCATTAAAGTGACTCTAAACACACTTAATTTTGTTCCAAACGTGATAATTTACATGGAATAGTAATTTGCAGTCAAAAAATTAAACTTTAAAAAATTTCCATTTCTGATCATCTGGAGAAATTTCAAGAGGTCACGGGTCATCGTTTTTCATCAGAAAATTGATTTTTTGGACTGTAGAAAAATTGATTCCAAATGTCATTTGGAATGTGCCTCACGTTGAATAACTACTTTTTATAGCCTCAATGTGACCAAAAATGCCATTATTACAGACTTTTTCTTCTATTCAGAAGCTTCTATTTCGACCAATTTCAGGCATTAAAGTGACTCTAAACACACTTATTTGTGTTCCAAAAGTGATAATTTACATGGAATAGTCATTTGCAGTCAAAAAATTAAACATTAAAAAATTTCCATTTCTGACCATCTGGAGACATTTCGACAGGTCACGGGTCATCGTTTTTCATCAGAAAATTGATTTTTTGGACTGTAGAAAAATTGATTCCAAATGTCATTTGGAATGTGCCTCATGTTGAAAAACTACTTTTTAAAGCCTCAATGTGACCAAAATTGCCATTATTACAGACTTTTTCTCATATTCAGAAGCTTCTATTTCAACCAATTTCAGGCATTAAAGTGACTCTAAACACACTTGTTTTTTTCCAAAAGTGATAATTTACATGGAATAGTCATTTGCAGTCAAAAAATTAAACATTAAAAAATTTCCATTTCTGACCATCTGGAGAAATTTCGACAGGTCACGGGTCATCGTTTTTCATCAGAAAATTGATTTTTTGGACTGTAGAAAAATTGATTCCAAATGTCATTTGGAATGTGCCTCACGTTGAATAACTACTTTTTAAAGCCTCAATGTGACCAAAAATGCCATTATTACAGACTTTTTCTTCTATTCAGAAGCTTCTATTTCGACCAATTTCAGGCATTAAAGTGACTTAAAACACACTTATTTTTGTTCCAAAAGTGATAATTTACATGGAATAGTCATTTGCAGTCAATAAATTAAACATAAAAAAATTTCCATTTCTGACCATCTGGAGAAATTTCGACAGGTCACGGGTCATCGTTTTTCATCAGAAAATTGATTTTTTGGATTGTAGAAAAATTGATTCCAAATGTCATTTGGAATGTGCCTCATGTTGAAAAACTACTTTTTAAAGCCTCAATGTGACCAAAAATGCCATTATTACAGACTTTTTCTCCTAATCAGAAGCTTCTATTTCGAACCAATTTCAGGCATTAAAGTGACTCTAAACACACTTAATTTTGTTCCAAACGTGATAATTTACATGGAATAGTAATTTGCAGTCAAAAAATTAAACTTGAAAAAATTTCCATTTCTGACCATCTGGAGAAATTTCAACAGGTCACGGGTCATCGTTTTTCATCAGAAAATTGATTTTTTGGACTGTAGAAAAATTGATTCCAAATGTCATTTGGAATGTGCCTCACGTTGAATAACTACTTTTTATAGCCTCAATGTGACCAAAAATGCCATTATTACAGACTTTTTCTTCTATTCAGAAGCTTCTATTTCGACCAATTTCAGGCATTAAAGTGACTCTAAACACACTTATTTGTGTTCCAAAAGTGATAATTTACATGGAATAGTCATTTGCAGTCAAAAAATTAAACATTAAAAAATTTCCATTTCTGACCATCTGGAGACATTTCGACAGGTCACGGGTCATCGTTTTTCATCAGAAAATTGATTTTTTGGACTGTAGAAAAACTTGATTCCAAATGTCATTTGGAATGTGGCTCATGTTGAAAAACTACTTTTTAAAGCCTCAATGTGACCAAAATTGCCATTATTACAGACTTTTTCTCCTATTCAGAAGCTTCTATTTCAACCAATTTCAGGCATTAAAGTGACTCTAAACACACTTGTTTTTTTCCAAAAGTGATAATTTACATGGAATAGTCATTTGCAGTCAAAAAATTAAACATTAAAAAATTTCCATTTCTGACCATCTGGAGAAATTTCGACAGGTCACGGGTCATCGTTTTTCATCAGAAAATTGATTTTTTGGACTGTAGAAAAATTGATTCAAAATGTCATTTGGAATGTGCCTCACGTTGAATAACTACTTTTTAAAGCCTCAATGTGACCAAAAATGCCATTATTACAGACTTTTTCTTCTATTCGGAAGCTTCTATTTTGACCAATTTCAGGCATTAAAGTGACTCAAAACACACTTATTTTTGTTCCAAAAGTGATAATTTACACGGAATAGTCATTTGCAGTCAATAAATTAAACATAAAAAAATTTCCATTTCTGACCATCTGGAGAAATTTCGACAGGTCACGGGTCATCGTTTTTCATCAGAAAATTGATTTTTTGGACTGTAGAAAAATTGATTCCAAATGTCATTTGGAATGTGCCTCGCGTTAAATAACTACTTTTTAAAGCCTCAATGTGACCAAAAATGCCATTATTACAGACTTTTTCTCCTATTCAGAAGCTTCTATTTCGAACCAATTTCAGGCATTAAAGTGACTCTAAACACACTTAATTTTGTTCCAAACGTGATAATTTACATGGAATAGTAATTTGCAGTCAAAAAATTAAACTTTAAAAAATTTCCATTTCTGATCATCTGGAGAAATTTCAAGAGGTCACGGGTCATCGTTTTTCATCAGAAAATTGATTTTTTGGACTGTAGAAAAATTGATTCCAAATGTCATTTGGAATGTGCCTCACGTTGAATAACTACTTTTTATAGCCTCAATGTGACCAAAAATGCCATTATTACAGACTTTTTCTTCTATTCAGAAGCTTCTATTTCGACCAATTTCAGGCATTAAAGTGACTCTAAACACACTTATTTGTGTTCCAAAAGTGATAATTTACATGGAATAGTCATTTGCAGTCAAAAAATTAAACATTAAAAAATTTCCATTTCTGACCATCTGGAGACATTTCGACAGGTCACGGGTCATCGTTTTTCATCAGAAAATTGATTTTTTGGACTGTAGAAAAATTGATTCCAAATGTCATTTGGAATGTGCCTCACGTTGAATAACTACTTTTTAAAGCCTCAATGTGACCAAAAATGCCATTATTACAGACTTTTTCTTCTATTCAGAAGCTTCTATTTCGACCAATTTCAGGCATTAAAGTGACTCAAAACACACTTATTTTTGTTCCAAAAGTGATAATTTACATGGAATAGTCATTTGCAGTCAATAAATTAAACATAAAAAAATTTCCATTTCTGACCATCTGGAGAAATTTCGACAGGTCACGGGTCATCGTTTTTCATCAGAAAATTGATTTTTTGGATTGTAGAAAAATTGATTCCAAATGTCATTTGGAATGTGCCTCATGTTGAAAAACTACTTTTTAAAGCCTCAATGTGACCAAAATTCCCATTATTACAGACTTTTTCTCCTATTCAGAAGCTTCTATTTCGACCAATTTAAGGCATTAAAGTGACTCTAAACACACTTGTTTTTGTTCCAAAAATGATAATTTACACGGAATAGTCATTTGCAGTCAATAAATTAAACATAAAAAATTTCCATTTCTGACCATCTGGAGAAATTTCAACAGGTCACGGGTCATCGTTTTTCATCAGAAAATTGATTTTTTGGACTGTAGAAAAATTGATTCAAAATGTCATTTGGATTGTGCCTCATGTTGAATAACTACTTTTTAAAGCCTCAATGTGACCAAAATTGCCATTATTACAGATATTTTTTCCTATTCAGAAGCTTCTATTTTGACCAATTTAAGGCATTAAAGTGACTCTAAACACACTATTTTTTGTTCCAAAAGTGATAATTTACATGGAATAGTCATTTGCAGTCAAAAAATTAAACATTAAAAAATTTCCATTTCTGACCATCTGGAGAAATTTCGACAGGTCACGGGTCATCGTTTTTCATCAGAAAATTGATTTTTTGGACTGTAGAAAAATTGATTCAAAATGTCATTTGGATTGTGCCTCATGTTGAATAACTACTTTTTATAGCCTCAATGTGACCAAAAATGCCATTATTTCAGACTTTTTTTTCCATTCAGAAGCTTCTATTTCGACCAATTTCAGGCATTAAAGTGACTCTAAACACACTTAATTTTGTTCCAAACGTGATAATTTACATGGAATAGTAATTTGCAGTCAAAAAATTAAACTTTAAAAAAATTCCATTTCTGACCATCTGGAGAAATTTCGACAGGTCACGGGTCATCGTTTTTCATCAGAAAATTGATTTTTTGGACTGTAGAAAAATTGATTCCAAATGTCATTTGGAATGTGCCTCGCGTTGAATACCTACTTTTTAAATCCTCAATGTGACCAAAAATGCCATTATTACAGACTTTTTCTCCTATTCAGAAGCTTCTATTTTGAACCAATTTCAGGCATTAAAGTGACTCTAAACACACTTATTTGTTTTCCAAAAGTGATAATTTACATTGAATAGTCATTTGCAGTCAAAAAATTAAACATTAAAAAATTTCCATTTCTGACCATCTGGAGACATTTCGACAGGTCACGGGTCATCGTTTTTCATCAGAAAATTGATTTTTTGGACTGTAGAAAAATGGATTCAAAATGTCATTTGGATTGTGCCTCATGTTGAATAACTACTTTTTATAGCCTCAATGTGACCAAAAATGCCATTATTTCAGACTTTTTTTTCTATTCAGAAGCTTCTATTTCGACCAATTTCAAGCATTAAAGTGACTCTAAACACACTTATTTTTGTTCCAAAAGTGATAATTTACATGGAATAGTCATTTGCAGTCAAAAAATTAAACATTAAAAAATGTCCATTTCTGATCAACTGGAGACATTTCGACAGGTCACGGGTCATCGTTTTTCATCAGAAAATTGATTTTTTGGACTGTAGAAAAATTGATTCCAAATGTCATTTGGAATGTGCCTCATGTTGAATAACTACTTTTTAAAGCCTCAATGTGACCAAAAATGCCATTATTACAGACTTTTTCTTCTATTCGGAAGCTTCTATTTTGACCAATTTCAGGCATTAAAGTGACTCAAAACACACTTATTTTTGTTCCAAAAGTGATAATTTACACGGAATAGTCATTTGCAGTCAATAAATTAAACATAAAAAAATTTCCATTTCTGACCATCTGGAGAAATTTCGACAGGTCACGGGTCATCGTTTTTCATCAGAAAATTGATTTTTTGGACTGTAGAAAAATTGATTCCAAATGTCATTTGGAATGTGCCTCGCGTTAAATAACTACTTTTTAAAGCCTCAATGTGACCAAAAATGCCATTATTACAGACTTTTTCTCCTATTCAGAAGCTTCTATTTCGAACCAATTTCAGGCATTAAAGTGACTCTAAACACACTTAATTTTGTTCCAAACGTGATAATTTACATGGAATAGTAATTTGCAGTCAAAAAATTAAACTTTAAAAAATTTCCATTTCTGATCATCTGGAGAAATTTCAAGAGGTCACGGGTCATCGTTTTTCATCAGAAAATTGATTTTTTGGACTGTAGAAAAATTGATTCCAAATGTCATTTGGAATGTGCCTCACGTTGAATAACTACTTTTTATAGCCTCAATGTGACCAAAAATGCCATTATTACAGACTTTTTCTTCTATTCAGAAGCTTCTATTTCGACCAATTTCAGGCATTAAAGTGACTCTAAACACACTTATTTGTGTTCCAAAAGTGATAATTTACATGGAATAGTCATTTGCAGTCAAAAAATTAAACATTAAAAAATTTCCATTTCTGACCATCTGGAGACATTTCGACAGGTCACGGGTCATCGTTTTTCATCAGAAAATTGATTTTTTGGACTGTAGAAAAATTGATTCCAAATGTCATTTGGAATGTGCCTCACGTTGAATAACTACTTTTTAAAGCCTCAATGTGACCAAAAATGCCATTATTACAGACTTTTTCTTCTATTCAGAAGCTTCTATTTCGACCAATTTCAGGCATTAAAGTGACTCAAAACACACTTATTTTTGTTCCAAAAGTGATAATTTACATGGAATAGTCATTTGCAGTCAATAAATTAAACATAAAAAAATTTCCATTTCTGACCATCTGGAGAAATTTCGACAGGTCACGGGTCATCGTTTTTCATCAGAAAATTGATTTTTTGGATTGTAGAAAAATTGATTCCAAATGTCATTTGGAATGTGCCTCATGTTGAAAAACTACTTTTTAAAGCCTCAATGTGACCAAAATTCCCATTATTACAGACTTTTTCTCCTATTCAGAAGCTTCTATTTCGACCAATTTAAGGCATTAAAGTGACTCTAAACACACTTGTTTTTGTTCCAAAAGTGATAATTTACAAGGAATAGTCATTTGCAGTCAAAACATTAAACATAAAAATGTTTCCATTTCTGACCATCTGGAGAAATTTCGACAGGTCACGGGTCATCGTTTTTCATCAGAAAATTGATTTTTTGGACTGTAGAAAAATTGATTCCAAATGTCATTTGGAATGTGCCTCGCGTTGAATACCTACTTTTTAAATCCTCAATGTGACCAAAAATGCCATTATTACAGACTTTTTCTCCTATTCAGAAGCTTCTATTTTGAACCAATTTCAGGCATTAAAGTGACTCTAAACACACTTATTTGTGTTCCAAAAGTGATAATTTACATTGAATAGTCATTTGCAGTCAAAAAATTAAACATTAAAAAATTTCCATTTCTGACCATCTGGAGACATTTCGACAGGTCACGGGTCATCGTTTTTCATCAGAAAATTGATTTTTTGGACTGTAGAAAAATGGATTCAAAATGTCATTTGGATTGTGCCTCATGTTGAATAACTACTTTTTATAGCCTCAATGTGACCAAAAATGCCATTATTTCAGACTTTTTTTTCTATTCAGAAGCTTCTATTTCGACCAATTTCAAGCATTAAAGTGACTCTAAACACACTTATTTTTGTTCCAAAAGTGATAATTTACATGGAATAGTCATTTGCAGTCAAAAAATTAAACATTAAAAAATGTCCATTTCTGATCAACTGGAGACATTTCGACAGGTCACGGGTCATCGTTTTTCATCAGAAAATTGATTTTTTGGACTGTAGAAAAATTGATTCCAAATGTCATTTGGAATGTGCCTCATGTTGAATAACTACTTTTTAAAGCCTCAATGTGACCAAAAATGCCATTATTACAGACTTTTTCTTCTATTCGGAAGCTTCTATTTTGACCAATTTCAGGCATTAAAGTGACTCAAAACACACTTATTTTTGTTCCAAAAGTGATAATTTACACGGAATAGTCATTTGCAGTCAATAAATTAAACATAAAAAAATTTCCATTTCTGACCATCTGGAGAAATTTCGACAGGTCACGGGTCATCGTTTTTCATCAGAAAATTGATTTTTTGGACTGTAGAAAAATTGATTCCAAATGTCATTTGGAATGTGCCTCGCGTTGAATAACTACTTTTTAAAGCCTCAATGTGACCAAAAATGCCATTATTACAGACTTTTTCTTCTATTCGGAAGCTTCTATTTCGACCAATTTCAGGCATTAAAGTGACTCAAAACACACTTATTTTTGTTCCAAAAGTGATAATTTACACGGAATAGTCATTTGCAGTCAATAAGTTAAACATAAAAAAATTTCCATTTCTGACCATCTGGAGAAATTTCAACAGGTCACGGGTCATCGTTTTTCATCAGAAAATTGATTTTTTGGACTGTAGAAAAATTGATTCCAAATGTCATTTGGAATGTGCCTCACGTTGAATAACTACTTTTTATAGCCTCAATGTGACCAAAAATGCCATTATTACAGACTTTTTCTTCTATTCAGAAGCTTCTATTTCGACCAATTTCAGGCATTAAAGTGACTCTAAACACACTTATTTGTGTTCCAAAAGTGATAATTTACATGGAATAGTCATTTGCAGTCAAAAAATTAAACATTAAAAAATTTCCATTTCTGACCATCTGGAGACATTTCGACAGGTCACGGGTCATCGTTTTTCATCAGAAAATTGATTTTTTGGACTGTAGAAAAATTGATTCAAAATGTCATTTGGATTGTGCCTCATGTTGAATAACTACTTTTTAAAGCCTCAATGTGACCAAAATTGCCATTATTACAGATATTTTTTCCTATTCAGAAGCTTCTATTTTGACCAATTTAAGGCATTAAAGTGACTCTAAACACACTATTTTTTGTTCCAAAAGTGATAATTTACATGGAATAGTCATTTGCAGTCAAAAAATTAAACATTAAAAAATTTCCATTTCTGACCATCTGGAGAAATTTCGACAGGTCACGGGTCATCGTTTTTCATCAGAAAATTGATTTTTTGGACTGTAGAAAAATTGATTCAAAATGTCATTTGGATTGTGCCTCATGTTGAATAACTACTTTTTATAGCCTCAATGTGACCAAAAATGCCATTATTTCAGACTTTTTTTTCTATTCAGAAGCTTCTATTTCGACCAATTTCAGGCATTAAAGTGACTCTAAACACACTTATTTTTGTTCCAAAAGTGATAATTTACATGGAATAGTCATTTGCAGTCAAAAAATTAAACATTAAAAAATGTCCATTTCTGATCAACTGGAGACATTTCGACAGGTCACGGGTCATCGTTTTTCATCAGAAAATTGATTTTTTGGACTGTAGAAAAATTGATTCCAAATGTCATTTGGAATGTGCCTCACGTTGAATAACTACTTTTAAAGCCTCAATGTGACCAAAAATGCCATTATTACAGACTTTTTCTTCTATTCGGAAGCTTCTATTTCGACCAATTTCAGGCATTAAAGTGACTCAAAACACACTTATTTTTGTTCCAAAAGTGATAATTTACACGGAATAGTCATTTGCAGTCAATAAGTTAAACATAAAAAAATTTCCATTTCTGACCATCTGGAGAAATTTCAACAGGTCACGGGTCATCGTTTTTCATCAGAAAATTGATTTTTTGGACTGTAGAAAAATTGATTCCAAATGTCATTTGGAATGTGCCTCACGTTGATAACTACTTTTTATAGCCTCAATGTGACCAAAAATGCCATTATTACAGACTTTTTCTTCTATTCAGAAGCTTCTATTTCGACCAATTTCAGGCATTAAAGTGACTCTAAACACACTTATTTGTGTTCCACAAGTGATAATTTACATGGAATAGTCATTTGCAGTCAAAAAATTAAACATTAAAAAATTTCCATTTCTGACCATCTGGAGACATTTCGACAGGTCACGGGTCATCGTTTTTCATCAGAAAATTGATTTTTTGGACTGTAGAAAAATTGATTCAAAATGTCATTTGGATTGTGCCTCATGTTGAATAACTACTTTTTAAAGCCTCAATGTGACCAAAATTGCCATTATTACAGATATTTTTTCCTATTCAGAAGCTTCTATTTTGACCAATTTAAGGCATTAAAGTGACTCTAAACACACTATTTTTTGTTCCAAAAGTGATAATTTACATGGAATAGTCATTTGCAGTCAAAAAATTAAACATTAAAAAATTTCCATTTCTGACCATCTGGAGAAATTTCGACAGGTCACGGGTCATCGTTTTTCATCAGAAAATTGATTTTTTGGACTGTAGAAAAATTGATTCAAAATGTCATTTGGATTGTGCCTCATGTTGAATAACTACTTTTTATAGCCTCAATGTGACCAAAAATGCCATTATTTCAGACTTTTTTTCTATTCAGAAGCTTCTATTTCGACCAATTTCAGGCATTAAAGTGACTCAAAACACACTTATTTTTGTTCCAAAAGTGATAATTTACACGGAATAGTCATTTGCAGTCAATAAATTAAACATAAAAAAATTTCCATTTCTGACCATCTGGAGAAATTTCGACAGGTCACGGGTCATCGTTTTTCATCAGAAAATTGATTTTTTGGACTGTAGAAAAATTGATTCCAAATGTCATTTGGAATGTGCCTCGCGTTGAATAACTACTTTTTAAAGCCTCAATGTGACCAAAAATGCCATTATTACAGACTTTTTCTCCTATTCAGCAGCTTCTATTTCGAACCAATTTCAAGCATTAAAGTGACTCTAAACACACTTAATTTTGTTCCAAACGTGATAATTTACATGGAATAGTAATTTGCAGTCAAAAAATTAAACTTTAAAAAATTTCCATTTCTGACCATCTGGAGAAATTTCAACAGGTCACGGGTCATCGTTTTTCATCAGAAAATTGATTTTTTGGACTGTAGAAAAATTGATTCAAAATGTCATTTGGATTGGGCCTCATGTTGAATAACTACTTTTTATAGCCTCAATGTGACCAAAAATGCCATTATTTCAGACTTTTTTTTCTATTCAGAAGCTTCTATTTCGACCAATTTCAAGCATTAAAGTGACTCTAAACACACTTATTTTTGTTCCAAAAGTGATAATTTACATGGAATAGTCATTTGCAGTCAAAAAATTAAACATTAAAAAATGTCCATTTCTGATCAACTGGAGACATTTCGACAGGTCACGGGTCATCGTTTTTCATCAGAAAATTGATTTTTTGGACTGTAGAAAAATTGATTCCAAATGTCATTTGGAATGTGCCTCATGTTGAATAACTACTTTTTAAAGCCTCAATGTGACCAAAAATGCCATTATTACAGACTTTTTCTTCTATTCGGAAGCTTCTATTTTGACCAATTTCAGGCATTAAAGTGACTCAAAACACACTTATTTTTGTTCCAAAAGTGATAATTTACACGGAATAGTCATTTGCAGTCAATAAATTAAACATAAAAAAATTTCCATTTCTGACCATCTGGAGAAATTTCGACAGGTCACGGGTCATCGTTTTTCATCAGAAAATTGATTTTTTGGACTGTAGAAAAATTGATTCCAAATGTCATTTGGAATGTGCCTCGCGTTGAATAACTACTTTTTAAAGCCTCAATGTGACCAAAAATGCCATTATTTCAGACTTTTTTTTCTATTCAGAAGCTTCTATTTCGACCAATTTCAGGTATTAAAGTGACTCTAAAAACACACTTATTTTTGTTCCAAAAGTGATAATTTACATGGAATAGTCATTTGCAGTCAAAAAATTAAACATTAAAAAATGTCCATTTCTGATCAACTGGAGACATTTCGACAGGTCACGGGTCATCGTTTTTCATCAGAAAATTGATTTTTTGGACTGTAGAAAAATTGATTCCAAATGTCATTTGGAATGTGCCTCACGTTGAATAACTACTTTTTAAAGCCTCAATGTGACCAAAAATGCCATTATTACAGACTTTTTCTTCTATTCGGAAGCTTCTATTTCGACCAATTTCAGGCATTAAAGTGACTCAAAACACACTTATTTTTGTTCCAAAAGTGATAATTTACACGGAATAGTCATTTGCAGTCAATAAGTTAAACATAAAAAAATTTCCATTTCTGACCATCTGGAGAAATTTCAACAGGTCACGGGTCATCGTTTTTCATCAGAAAATTGATTTTTTGGACTGTAGAAAAATTGATTCCAAATGTCATTTGGAATGTGCCTCACGTTGAATAACTACTTTTTATAGCCTCAATGTGACCAAAAATGCCATTATTACAGACTTTTTCTTCTATTCAGAAGCTTCTATTTCGACCAATTTCAGGCATTAAAGTGACTCTAAACACACTTATTTGTGTTCCAAAAGTGATAATTTACATGGAATAGTCATTTGCAGTCAAAAAATTAAACATTAAAAAATTTCCATTTCTGACCATCTGGAGACATTTCGACAGGTCACGGGTCATCGTTTTTCATCAGAAAATTGATTTTTTGGACTGTAGAAAAATTGATTCAAAATGTCATTTGGATTGTGCCTCATGTTGAATAACTACTTTTTATAGCCTCAATGTGACCAAAAATGCCATTATTTCAGACTTTTTTTTCTATTCAGAAGCTTCTATTTCGACCAATTTCAGGCATTAAAGTGACTCTAAACACACTTATTTTGTTCCAAAAGTGATAATTTACATGGAATAGTCATTTGCAGTCAAAAAATTAAACATTAAAAAATGTCCATTTCTGATCAACTGGAGACATTTCGACAGGTCACGGGTCATCGTTTTTCATCAGAAAATTTATTTTTTGGACTGTAGAAAAATTGATTCCAAATGTCATTTGGAATGTGCCTCACGTTGAATAACTACTTTTTAAAGCCTCAATGTGACCAAAAATGCCATTATTACAGACTTTTTCTTCTATTCGGAAGCTTCTATTTCGACCAATTTCAGGCATTAAAGTGACTCAAAACACACTTATTTTTGTTCCAAAAGTGATAATTTACACGGAATAGTCATTTGCAGTCAATAAATTAAACATAAAAAAATTTCCATTTCTGACCATCTGGAGAAATTTCGACAGGTCACGGGTCATCGTTTTTCATCAGAAAATTGATTTTTTGGACTGTAGAAAAATTGATTCCAAATGTCATTTGGAATGTGCCTCGCGTTGAATAACTACTTTTTAAAGCCTCAATGTGACCAAAAATGCCATTATTACAGACTTTTTCTCCTATTCAGAAGCTTCTATTTCGAACCAATTTCAGGCATTAAAGTGACTCTAAACACACTTAATTGTGTTCCAAACGTGATAATTTACATGGAATAGTAATTTGCAGTCAAAAAATTAAACTTTAAAAAATTTCCATTTCTGACCATCTGGAGAAATTTCAACAGGTCACGGGTCATCGTTTTTCATCAGAAAATTGATTTTTTGGACTGTAGAAAAATTGATTCCAAATGTCATTTGGAATGTGCCTCACGTTGAATAACTACTTTTTATAGCCTCAATGTGACCAAAAATGCCATTATTACAGACTTTTTCTTCTATTCAGAAGCTTCTATTTCGACCAATTTCAGGCATTAAAGTGACTCTAAACACACTTATTTGTGTTCCAAAAGTGATAATTTACATGGAATAGTCATTTGCAGTCAAAAAATTAAACATTAAAAAATTTCCATTTCTGACCATCTGGAGACATTTCGACAGGTCACGGGTCATCGTTTTTCATCAGAAAATTGATTTTTTGGACTGTAGAAAAACTTGATTCCAAATGTCATTTGGAATGTGCCTCATGTTGAAAAACTACTTTTTAAAGCCTCAATGTGACCAAAATTGCCATTATTACAGACTTTTTCTCCTATTCAGAAGCTTCTATTTCAACCAATTTCAGGCATTAAAGTGACTCAAAACACACTTATTTTTGTTCCAAAAGTGATAATTTACACGGAATAGTCATTTGCAGTCAATAAGTTAAACATAAAAAAATTTCCATTTCTGACCATCTGGAGAAATTTCAACAGGTCACGGGTCATCGTTTTTCATCAGAAAATTGATTTTTTGGACTGTAGAAAAATTGATTCCAAATGTCATTTGGAATGTGCCTCACGTTGAATAACTACTTTTTATAGCCTCAATGTGACCAAAAATGCCATTATTACAGACTTTTTCTTCTATTCAGAAGCTTCTATTTCGACCAATTTAAGGCATTAAAGTGACTCTAAACACACTTGTTTTTGTTCCAAAAGTGATACTTTACATGGAATAGTCATTTGCAGTCAAAAAATTAAACATTAAAAAATGTCCATTTCTGACCATCCTGAGAAATTTCGACAGGTCACGGGTCATCGTTTTTCATCAGAAAATTGATTTTTTGGACTGTAGAAAAATTGATTCCAAATGTCATTTGGAATGTGCCTCACGTTGAATAACTACTTTTTATAGCCTCAATGTGACCAAAAATGCCATTATTACAGACTTTTTCTTCTATTCAGAAGCTTCTATTTCAACCAATTTCAGGCATTAAAGTGACTCAAAACACACTTATTTTTGTTCCAAAAGTGATAATTTACACGGAATAGTCATTTGCAGTCAATAAGTTAAACATAAAAAAATTTCCATTTCTGACCATCTGGAGAAATTTCAACAGGTCACGGGTCATCGTTTTTCATCAGAAAATTGATTTTTTGGACTGTAGAAAAATTGATTCCAAATGTCATTTGGAATGTGCCTCACGTTGAATAACTACTTTTTATAGCCTCAATGTGACCAAAAATGCCATTATTACAGACTTTTTCTTCTATTCAGAAGCTTCTATTTCGACCAATTTCAGGCATTAAAGTGACTCTAAACACACTTATTTGTGTTCCAAAAGTGATAATTTACATGGAATAGTCATTTGCAGTCAAAAAATTAAACATTAAAAAATTTCCATTTCTGACCATCTGGAGAAATTTCGACAGGTCACGGGTCATCGTTTTTCATCAGAAAATTGATTTTTTGGACTGTAGAAAAATTGATTCAAAATGTCATTTGGATTGTGCCTCATGTTGAATAACTACTTTTTATAGCCTCAATGTGACCAAAAATGCCATTATTTCAGACTTTTTTTTCTATTCAGAAGCTTCTATTTCGACCAATTTCAGGCATTAAAGTGACTCTAAACACACTTATTTTTGTTCCAAAAGTGATAATTTACATGGAATAGTCATTTGCAGTCAAAAAATTAAACATTAAAAAATGTCCATTTCTGATCAACTGGAGACATTTCGACAGGTCACGGGTCATCGTTTTTCATCAGAAAATTGATTTTTTTGGACTGTAGAAAAATTGATTCCAAATGTCATTTGGAATGTGCCTCGCGTTGAATAACTACTTTTTAAAGCCTCAATGTGACCAAAAATGCCATTATTACAGACTTTTTCTCCTATTCAGAAGCTTCTATTTCGAACCAATTTCAGGCATTAAAGTGACTCTAAACACACTTAATTGTGTTCCAAACGTGATAATTTACATGGAATAGTAATTTGCAGTCAAAAAATTAAACTTTAAAAAATTTCCATTTCTGACCATCTGGAGAAATTTCAACAGGTCACGGGTCATCGTTTTTCATCAGAAAATTGATTTTTTGGACTGTAGAAAAATTGATTCCAAATGTCATTTGGAATGTGCCTCGCGTTGAATAACTACTTTTTATAGCCTCAATGTGACCAAAAATGCCATTATTACAGACTTTTTCTTCTATTCAGAAGCTTCTATTTCGACCAATTTCAGGCATTAAAGTGACTCTAAACACACTTATTTGTGTTCCAAAAGTGATAATTTACATGGAATAGTCATTTGCAGTCAAAAAATTAAACATTAAAAAATTTCGATTTCTGACCATCTGGAGACATTTCGACAGGTCACGGGTCATCGTTTTTCATCAGAAAATTGATTTTTTGGACTGTAGAAAAACTTGATTCCAAATGTCATTTGGAATGTGCCTCATGTTGAAAAACTACTTTTTAAAGCGTCAATGTGACCAAAATTGCCATTATTACAGACTTTTTCTCCTATTCAGAAGCTTCTATTTCAACCAATTTCAGGCATTAAAGTGACTCAAAACACACTTATTTTTGTTCCAAAAGTGATAATTTACACGGAATAGTCATTTGCAGTCAATAAGTTAAACATAAAAAAATTTCCATTTCTGACCATCTGGAGAAATTTCAACAGGTCACGGGTCATCGTTTTTCATCAGAAAATTGATTTTTTGGACTGTAGAAAAATTGATTCCAAATGTCATTTGGAATGTGCCTCACGTTGAATAACTACTTTTTATAGCCTCAATGTGACCAAAAATGCCATTATTACAGACTTTTTCTTCTATTCAGAAGCTTCTCTTTCGACCAATTTCAGGCATTAAAGTGACTCTAAACACACTTATTTGTGTTCCAAAAGTGATAATTTACATGGAATAGTCATTTGCAGTCAAAAAATTAAACATTAAAAAATTTCCATTTCTGACCATCTGGAGAAATTTCGACAGGTCACGGGTCATCGTTTTTCATCAGAAAATTGATTTTTTGGACTGTAGAAAAATTGATTCAAAATGTCATTTGGATTGTGCCTCATGTTGAATAACTACTTTTTATAGCCTCAATGTGACCAAAAATGCCATTATTTCAGACTTTTTTTTCTATTCAGAAGCTTCTATTTCGACCAATTTCAGGCATTAAAGTGACTCTAAACACACTTATTTTTGTTCCAAAAGTGATAATTTACATGGAATAGTCATTTGCAGTCAAAAAATTAAACTTTAAAAAATGTCCATTTCTGATCAACTGGAGACATTTCGACAGGTCACGGGTCATCGTTTTTCATCAGAAAATTGATTTTTTTGGACTGTAGAAAAATTGATTCCAAATGTCATTTGGAATGTGCCTCGCGTTGAATAACTACTTTTTAAAGCCTCAATGTGACCAAAAATGCCATTATTACAGACTTTTTCTCCTATTCAGAAGCTTCTATTTCGAACCAATTTCAGGCATTAAAGTGACTCTAAACACACTTAATTGTGTTCCAAACGTGATAATTTACATGGAATAGTAATTTGCAGTCAAAAAATTAAACTTTAAAAAATTTCCATTTCTGACCATCTGGAGAAATTTCAACAGGTCACGGGTCATCGTTTTTCATCAGAAAATTGATTTTTTGGACTGTAGAAAAATTGATTCCAAATGTCATTTGGAATGTGCCTCGCGTTGAATAACTACTTTTTATAGCCTCAATGTGACCAAAAATGCCATTATTACAGACTTTTTCTTCTATTCAGAAGCTTCTATTTCGACCAATTTCAGGCATTAAAGTGACTCTAAACACACTTATTTGTGTTCCAAAAGTGATAATTTACATGGAATAGTCATTTGCAGTCAAAAAATTAAACATTAAAAAATTTCCATTTCTGACCATCTGGAGACATTTCGACAGGTCACGGGTCATCGTTTTTCATCAGAAAATTGATTTTTTGGACTGTAGAAAAACTTGATTCCAAATGTCATTTGGAATGTGCCTCATGTTGAAAAACTACTTTTTAAAGCGTCAATGTGACCAAAATTGCCATTATTACAGACTTTTTCTCCTATTCAGAAGCTTCTATTTCAACCAATTTCAGGCATTAAAGTGACTCAAAACACACTTATTTTTGTTCCAAAAGTGATAATTTACACGGAATAGTCATTTGCAGTCAATAAGTTAAACATAAAAAAATTTCCATTTCTGACCACCTGGAGAAATTTCAACAGGTCACGGGTCATCGTTTTTCATCAGAAAATTGATTTTTTGGACTGTAGAAAAATTGATTCCAAATGTCATTTGGAATGTGCCTCACGTTGAATAACTACTTTTTATAGCCTCAATGTGACCAAAAATGCCATTATTACAGACTTTTTCTTCTATTCAGAAGCTTCTATTTCGACCAATTTCAGGCATTAAAGTGACTCTAAACACACTTATTTGTGTTCCAAAAGTGATAATTTACATGGAATAGTCATTTGCAGTCAAAAAATTAAACATTAAAAAATTTCCATTTCTGACCATCTGGAGAAATTTCGACAGGTCACGGGTCATCGTTTTTCATCAGAAAATTGATTTTTTGGACTGTAGAAAAATTGATTCAAAATGTCATTTGGATTGTGCCTCATGTTGAATAACTACTTTTTATAGCCTCAATGTGACCAAAAATGCCATTATTTCAGACTTTTTTTTTCTATTCAGAAGCTTCTATTTCGACCAATTTCAGGCATTAAAGTGACTCTAAACACACTTATTTTTGTTCCAAAAGTGATAATTTACATGGAATAGTCATTTGCAGTCAAAAAATTAAACATTAAAAAATGTCCATTTCTGATCAACTGGAGACATTTCGACAGGTCACGGGTCATCGTTTTTCATCAGAAAATTGATTTTTTGGACTGTAGAAAAATTGATTCCAAATGTCATTTGGAATGTGCCTCACGTTGAATAACTACTTTTTAAAGCCTCAATGTGACCAAAAATGCCATTATTACAGACTTTTTCTTCTATTCGGAAGCTTCTATTTCGACCAATTTCAGGCATTAAAGTGACTCAAAACACACTTATTTTTGTTCCAAAAGTGATAATTTACACGGAATAGTCATTTGCAGTCAATAAATTAAACATAAAAAAATTTCCATTTCTGACCATCTGGAGAAATTTCGACAGGTCACGGGTCATCGTTTTTCATCAGAAAATTGATTTTTTGGACTGTAGAAAAATTGATTCCAAATGTCATTTGGAATGTGCCTCGCGTTGAATAACTAATTTTTAAAGCCTCAATGTGACCAAAAATGCCATTATTACAGACTTTTTCTCCTATTCAGAAGCTTCTATTTCGAACCAATTTCAGGCATTAAAGTGACTCTAAACACACTTAATTTTGTTCCAAACGTGATAATTTACATGGAATAGTAATTTGCAGTCAAAAAATTAAACTTTAAAAAATTTCCATTTCTGACCATCTGGAGAAATTTCAACAGGTCACGGGTCATCGTTTTTCATCAGAAAATTGATTTTTTGGACTGTAGAAAAATTGATTCCAAATGTCATTTGGAATGTGCCTCACGTTGAATAACTACTTTTTATAGCCTCAATGTGACCAAAAATGCCATTATTACAGACTTTTTCTTCTATTCAGAAGCTTCTATTTCGACCAATTTCAGGCATTAAAGTGACTCTAAACACACGTATTTGTGTTCCAAAAGTGATAATTTACATGGAATAGTCATTTGCAGTCAAAAAATTAAACATTAAAAAATTTCCATTTCTGACCATCTGGAGACATTTCGACAGGTCACGGGTCATCGTTTTTCATCAGAAAATTGATTTTTTGGACTGTAGAAAAACTTGATTCCAAATGTCATTTGGAATGTGCCTCATGTTGAAAAACTACTTTTTAAAGCCTCAATGTGACCAAAATTGCCATTATTACAGACTTTTTCTCCTATTCAGAAGCTTCTATTTCAACCAATTTCAGGCATTAAAGTGACTCTAAACACACTTGTTTTTTTCCAAAAGTGATAATTTACATGGAATAGTCATTTGCAGTCAAAAAATTAAACATTAAAAAATTTCCATTTCTGACCATCTGGAGAAATTTCGACAGGTCACGGGTCATCGTTTTTCATCAGAAAATTGATTTTTTGGACTGTAGAAAAATTGATTCCAAATGTCATTTGGAATGTGCCTCACGTTGAATAACTACTTTTTAAAGCCTCAATGTGACCAAAAATGCCATTATTACAGACTTTTTCTTCTATTCGGAAGCTTCTATTTCGACCAATTTCAGGCATTAAAGTGACTCAAAACACACTTATTTTTGTTCCAAAAGTGATAATTTACACGGAATAGTCATTTGCAGTCAATAAATTAAACATAAAAAATTTTCCATTTCTGACCATCTGGAGAAATTTCGACAGGTCACGGGTCATCGTTTTTCATCAGAAAATTGATTTTTTGGACTGTAGAAAAATTGATTCCAAATGTCATTTGGAATGTGCCTCGCGTTAAATAACTACTTTTTAAAGCCTCAATGTGACCAAAAATGCCATTATTACAGACTTTTTCTCCTATTCAGAAGCTTCTATTTCGAACCAATTTCAGGCATTAAAGTGACTCTAAACACACTTAATTTTGTTCCAAACGTGATAATTTACATGGAATAGTAATTTGCAGTCAAAAAATTAAACTTTAAAAAATTTCCATTTCTGATCATCTGGAGAAATTTCAAGAGGTCACGGGTCATCGTTTTTCATCAGAAAATTGATTTTTTGGACTGTAGAAAAATTGATTCCAAATGTCATTTGGAATGTGCCTCACGTTGAATAACTACTTTTTATAGCCTCAATGTGACCAAAAATGCCATTATTACAGACTTTTTCTTCTATTCAGAAGCTTCTATTTCGACCAATTTCAGGCATTAAAGTGACTCTAAACACACTTATTTGTGTTCCAAAAGTGATAATTTACATGGAATAGTCATTTGCAGTCAAAAAATTAAACATTAAAAAATTTCCATTTCTGACCATCTGGAGAAATTTCGACAGGTCACGGGTCATCGTTTTTCATCAGAAAATTGATTTTTTGGATTGTAGAAAAATTGATTCCAAATGTCATTTGGAATGTGCCTCATGTTGAAAAACTACTTTTTAAAGCCTCAATGTGACCAAAATTCCCATTATTACAGACTTTTTCTCCTATTCAGAAGCTTCTATTTCGACCAAATGTAAGGCATTAAAGTGACTCTAAACACACTTGTTTTTGTTCCAAAAGTGATAATTTACATGGAATAGTCATTTGCAGTCAAAAAATTAAACATTAAAAAATGTCCATTTCTGATCAACTGGAGACATTTCGACAGGTCACGGGTCATCGTTTTTCATCAGAAAATTTATTTTTTGGACTGTAGAAAAATTGATTCCAAATGTCATTTGGAATGTGCCTCGCGTTGAATAACTACTTTTTAAAGCCTCAATGTGACCAAAAATGCCATTATTACAGACTTTTTCTCCTATTCAGAAGCTTCTATTTCGAACCAATTTCAGGCATTAAAGTGACTCTAAACACACTTAATTGTGTTCCAAACGTGATAATTTACATGGAATAGTAATTTGCAGTCAAAAAATTAAACTTTAAAAAATTTCCATTTCTGACCATCTGGAGAAATTTCAACAGGTCACGGGTCATCGTTTTTCATCAGAAAATTGATTTTTTGGACTGTAGAAAAATTGATTCCAAATGTCATTTGGAATGTGCCTCGCGTTGAATAACTACTTTTTAAAGCCTCAATGTGACCAAAAATGCCATTATTACAGACTTTTTCTCCTATTCAGAAGCTTCTATTTCGAACCAATTTCAGGCATTAAAGTGACTCTAAACACACTTAATTGTGTTCCAAACGTGATAATTTACATGGAATAGTAATTTGCAGTCAAAAAATTAAACTTTAAAAAATTTCCATTTCTGACCATCTGGAGAAATTTCAACAGGTCACGGGTCATCGTTTTTCATCAGAAAATTGATTTTTTGGACTGTAGAAAAATTGATTCCAAATGTCATTTGGAATGTGCCTCGCGTTGAATAACTACTTTTTATAGCCTCAATGTGACCAAAAATGCCATTATTACAGACTTTTTATTCTATTCAGAAGCTTCTATTTCGACCAATTTCAGGCATTAAAGTGACTCTAAACACACTTATTTGTGTTCCAAAAGTGATAATTTACATGGAATAGTCATTTGCAGTCAAAAAATTAAACATTAAAAAATTTCCATTTCTGACCATCTGGAGACATTTCGACAGGTCACGGGTCATCGTTTTTCATCAGAAAATTGATTTTTTGGACTGTAGAAAAACTTGATTCCAAATGTCATTTGGAATGTGCCTCATGTTGAAAAACTACTTTTTAAAGCGTCAATGTGACCAAAATTGCCATTATTACAGACTTTTTCTCCTATTCAGAAGCTTCTATTTCAACCAATTTCAGGCATTAAAGTGACTCAAAACACACTTATTTTTGTTCCAAAAGTGATAATTTACACGGAATAGTCATTTGCAGTCAATAAGTTAAACATAAAAAAATTTCCATTTCTGACCATCTGGAGAAATTTCAACAGGTCACGGGTCATCGTTTTTCATCAGAAAATTGATTTTTTGGACTGTAGAAAAATTGATTCCAAATGTCATTTGGAATGTGCCTCACGTTGAATAACTACTTTTTATAGCCTCAATGTGACCAAAAATGCCATTATTACAGACTTTTTCTTCTATTCAGAAGCTTCTATTTCGACCAATTTCAGGCATTAAAGTGACTCTAAACACACTTATTTGTGTTCCAAAAGTGATAATTTACATGGAATAGTCATTTGCAGTCAAAAAATTAAACATTAAAAAGTTTCCATTTCTGACCATCTGGAGACGTTTCGACAGGTCACGGGTCATCGTTTTTCATCAGAAAATTGATTTTTTGGACTGTAGAAAAACTTGATTCCAAATGTCATTTGGAATGTGCCTCATGTTGAAAAACTACTTTTTAAAGCCTCAATGTGACCAAAATTGCCATTATTACAGACTTTTTCTCCTATTCAGAAGCTTCTATTTCAACCAATTTCAGGCATTAAAGTGACTCAAAACACACTTATTTTTGTTCCAAAAGTGATAATTTACACGGAATAGTCATTTGCAGTCAATAAGTTAAACATAAAAAAATTTCCATTTCTGACCATCTGGAGAAATTTCAACAGGTCACGGGTCATCGTTTTTCATCAGAAAATTGATTTTTTGGACTGTAGAAAAATTGATTCCAAATGTCATTTGGAATGTGCCTCACGTTGAATCCCTACTTTTTATAGCCTCAATGTGACCAAAAATGCCATTATTACAGACTTTTTCTTCTATTCAGAAGCTTCTATTTCGACCAATTTCAGGCATTAAAGTGACTCTAAACACACTTATTTGTGTTCCAAAAGTGATAATTTACATGGAATAGTCATTTGCAGTCAAAAAATTAAACATTAAAAAATTTCCATTTCTGACCATCTGGAGAAATTTCGACAGGTCACGGGTCATCGTTTTTCATCAGAAAATTGATTTTTTGGACTGTAGAAAAATTGATTCAAAATGTCATTTGGATTGTGCCTCATGTTGAATAACTACTTTTTATAGCCTCAATGTGACCAAAAATGCCATTATTTCAGACTTTTTTTTCTATTCAGAAGCTTCTATTTCGACCAATTTCAGGCATTAAAGTGACTCTAAACACACTTATTTTTGTTCCAAAAGTGATAATTTACATGGAATAGTCATTTGCAGTCAAAAAATTAAACTTTAAAAAATGTCCATTTCTGATCAACTGGAGACATTTCGACAGGTCACGGGTCATCGTTTTTCATCAGAAAATTGATTTTTTTGGACTGTAGAAAAATTGATTCCAAATGTCATTTGGAATGTGCCTCGCGTTGAATAACTACTTTTTAAAGCCTCAATGTGACCAAAAATGCCATTATTACAGACTTTTTCTCCTATTCAGAAGCTTCTATTTCGAACCAATTTCAGGCATTAAAGTGACTCTAAACACACTTAATTGTGTTCCAAACGTGATAATTTACATGGAATAGTAATTTGCAGTCAAAAAATTAAACTTTAAAAAATTTCCATTTCTGACCATCTGGAGAAATTTCAACAGGTCACGGGTCATCGTTTTTCATCAGAAAATTGATTTTTTGGACTGTAGAAAAATTGATTCCAAATGTCATTTGGAATGTGCCTCGCGTTGAATAACTACTTTTTATAGCCTCAATGTGACCAAAAATGCCATTATTACAGACTTTTTCTTCTATTCAGAAGCTTCTATTTCGACCAATTTCAGGCATTAAAGTGACTCTAAACACACTTATTTGTGTTCCAAAAGTGATAATTTACATGGAATAGTCATTTGCAGTCAAAAAATTAAACATTAAAAAATTTCCATTTCTGACCATCTGGAGACATTTCGACAGGTCACGGGTCATCGTTTTTCATCAGAAAATTGATTTTTTGGACTGTAGAAAAACTTGATTCCAAATGTCATTTGGAATGTGCCTCATGTTGAAAAACTACTTTTTAAAGCGTCAATGTGACCAAAATTGCCATTATTACAGACTTTTTCTCCTATTCAGAAGCTTCTATTTCAACCAATTTCAGGCATTAAAGTGACTCAAAACACACTTATTTTTGTTCCAAAAGTGATAATTTACACGGAATAGTCATTTGCAGTCAATAAGTTAAACATAAAAAAATTTCCATTTCTGACCATCTGGAGAAATTTCAACAGGTCGCGGGTCATCGTTTTTCATCAGAAAATTGATTTTTTGGACTGTAGAAAAATTGATTCCAAATGTCATTTGGAATGTGCCTCACGTTGAATAACTACTTTTTATAGCCTCAATGTGACCAAAAATGCCATTATTACAGACTTTTTCTTCTATTCAGAAGCTTCTATTTCGACCAATTTCAGGCATTAAAGTGACTCTAAACACACTTATTTGTGTTCCAAAAGTGATAATTTACATGGAATAGTCATTTGCAGTCAAAAAATTAAACATTAAAAAATTTCCATTTCTGACCATCTGGAGAAATTTCGACAGGTCACGGGTCATCGTTTTTCATCAGAAAATTGATTTTTTGGACTGTAGAAAAATTGATTCAAAATGTCATTTGGATTGTGCCTCATGTTGAATAACTACTTTTTATAGCCTCAATGTGACCAAAAATGCCATTATTTCAGACTTTTTTTTTCTATTCAGAAGCTTCTATTTCGACCAATTTCAGGCATTAAAGTGACTCTAAACACACTTATTTTTGTTCCAAAAGTGATAATTTACATGGAATAGTCATTTGCAGTCAAAAAATTAAACATTAAAAAATTTCCATTTCTGACCATCTGGAGAAATTTCGACAGGTCACGGGTCATCGTTTTTCATCAGAAAATTGATTTTTTGGACTGTAGAAAAATTGATTCAAAATGTCATTTGGATTGTGCCTCATGTTGAATAACTACTTTTTATAGCCTCAATGTGACCAAAAATGCCATTATTTCAGACTTTTTTTTTCTATTCAGAAGCTTCTATTTCGACCAATTTCAGGCATTAAAGTGACTCTAAACACACTTATTTTTGTTCCAAAAGTGATAATTTACATGGAATAGTCATTTGCAGTCAAAAAATTAAACATTAAAAAATGTCCATTTCTGATCAACTGGAGACATTTCGACAGGTCACGGGTCATCGTTTTTCATCAGAAAATTGATTTTTTGGACTGTAGAAAAATTGATTCCAAATGTCATTTGGAATGTGCCTCACGTTGAATAACTACTTTTTAAAGCCTCAATGTGACCAAAAATGCCATTATTACAGACTTTTTCTTCTATTCGGAAGCTTCTATTTCGACCAATTTCAGGCATTAAAGTGACTCAAAACACACTTATTTTTGTTCCAAAAGTGATAATTTACACGGAATAGTCATTTGCAGTCAATAAATTAAACATAAAAAAATTTCCATTTCTGACCATCTGGAGAAATTTCGACAGGTCACGGGTCATCGTTTTTCATCAGAAAATTGATTTTTTGGACTGTAGAAAAATTGATTCCAAATGTCATTTGGAATGTGCCTCGCGTTGAATAACTAATTTTTAAAGCCTCAATGTGACCAAAAATGCCATTATTACAGACTTTTTCTCCTATTCAGAAGCTTCTATTTCGAACCAATTTCAGGCATTAAAGTGACTCTAAACACACTTAATTTTGTTCCAAACGTGATAATTTACATGGAATAGTAATTTGCAGTCAAAAAATTAAACTTTAAAAAATTTCCATTTCTGACCATCTGGAGAAATTTCAACAGGTCACGGGTCATCGTTTTTCATCAGAAAATTGATTTTTTGGACTGTAGAAAAATTGATTCCAAATGTCATTTGGAATGTGCCTCACGTTGAATAACTACTTTTTATAGCCTCAATGTGACCAAAAATGCCATTATTACAGACTTTTTCTTCTATTCAGAAGCTTCTATTTCGACCAATTTCAGGCATTAAAGTGACTCTAAACACACGTATTTGTGTTCCAAAAGTGATAATTTACATGGAATAGTCATTTGCAGTCAAAAAATTAAACATTAAAAAATTTCCATTTCTGACCATCTGGAGACATTTCGACAGGTCACGGGTCATCGTTTTTCATCAGAAAATTGATTTTTTGGACTGTAGAAAAACTTGATTCCAAATGTCATTTGGAATGTGCCTCATGTTGAAAAACTACTTTTTAAAGCCTCAATGTGACCAAAATTGCCATTATTACAGACTTTTTCTCCTATTCAGAAGCTTCTATTTCAACCAATTTCAGGCATTAAAGTGACTCTAAACACACTTGTTTTTTTCCAAAAGTGATAATTTACATGGAATAGTCATTTGCAGTCAAAAAATTAAACATTAAAAAATTTCCATTTCTGACCATCTGGAGAAATTTCGACAGGTCACGGGTCATCGTTTTTCATCAGAAAATTGATTTTTTGGACTGTAGAAAAATTGATTCCAAATGTCATTTGGAATGTGCCTCACGTTGAATAACTACTTTTTAAAGCCTCAATGTGACCAAAAATGCCATTATTACAGACTTTTTCTTCTATTCGGAAGCTTCTATTTCGACCAATTTCAGGCATTAAAGTGACTCAAAACACACTTATTTTTGTTCCAAAAGTGATAATTTACACGGAATAGTCATTTGCAGTCAATAAATTAAACATAAAAAATGTTCCATTTCTGACCATCTGGAGAAATTTCGACAGGTCACGGGTCATCGTTTTTCATCAGAAAATTGATTTTTTGGACTGTAGAAAAATTGATTCCAAATGTCATTTGGAATGTGCCTCGCGTTAAATAACTACTTTTTAAAGCCTCAATGTGACCAAAAATGCCATTATTACAGACTTTTTCTCCTATTCAGAAGCTTCTATTTCGAACCAATTTCAGGCATTAAAGTGACTCTAAACACACTTAATTTTGTTCCAAACGTGATAATTTACATGGAATAGTAATTTGCAGTCAAAAAATTAAACTTTAAAAAATTTCCATTTCTGATCATCTGGAGAAATTTCAAGAGGTCACGGGTCATCGTTTTTCATCAGAAAATTGATTTTTTGGACTGTAGAAAAATTGATTCCAAATGTCATTTGGAATGTGCCTCACGTTGAATAACTACTTTTTATAGCCTCAATGTGACCAAAAATGCCATTATTACAGACTTTTTCTTCTATTCAGAAGCTTCTATTTCGACCAATTTCAGGCATTAAAGTGACTCTAAACACACTTATTTGTGTTCCAAAAGTGATAATTTACATGGAATAGTCATTTGCAGTCAAAAAATTAAACATTAAAAAATTTCCTTTTCTGACCATCTGGAGACATTTCGACAGGTCACGGGTCATCGTTTTTCGTCAGAAAATTGATTTTTTGGACTGTAGAAAAATTGATTCCAAATGTCATTTGGAATGTGCCTCATGTTGAAAAACTACTTTTTAAAGCCTCAATGTGACCAAAATTGCCATTATTACAGACTTTTTCTCCTATTCAGAAGCTTCTATTTCAACCAATTTCAGGCATTAAAGTGACTCTAAACACACTTGTTTTTTTCCAAAAGTGATAATTTACATGGAATAGTCATTTGCAGTCAAAAAATTAAACATTAAAAAATTTCCATTTCTGACCATCTGGAGAAATTTCGACAGGTCACGGGTCATCGTTTTTCATCAGAAAATTGATTTTTTGGATTGTAGAAAAATTGATTCCAAATGTCATTTGGAATGTGCCTCATGTTGAAAAACTACTTTTTAAAGCCTCAATGTGACCAAAATTCCCATTATTACAGACTTTTTCTCCTATTCAGAAGCTTCTATTTCGACCAAATGTAAGGCATTAAAGTGACTCTAAACACACTTGTTTTTGTTCCAAAAGTGATAATTTACATGGAATAGTCATTTGCAGTCAAAAAATTAAACATTAAAAAATGTCCATTTCTGATCAACTGGAGACATTTCGACAGGTCACGGGTCATCGTTTTTCATCAGAAAATTTATTTTTTGGACTGTAGAAAAATTGATTCCAAATGTCATTTGGAATGTGCCTCGCGTTGAATAACTACTTTTTAAAGCCTCAATGTGACCAAAAATGCCATTATTACAGACTTTTTCTCCTATTCAGAAGCTTCTATTTCGAACCAATTTCAGGCATTAAAGTGACTCTAAACACACTTAATTGTGTTCCAAACGTGATAATTTACATGGAATAGTAATTTGCAGTCAAAAAATTAAACTTTAAAAAATTTCCATTTCTGACCATCTGGAGAAATTTCAACAGGTCACGGGTCATCGTTTTTCATCAGAAAATTGATTTTTTGGACTGTAGAAAAATTGATTCCAAATGTCATTTGGAATGTGCCTCGCGTTGAATAACTACTTTTTAAAGCCTCAATGTGACCAAAAATGCCATTATTACAGACTTTTTCTCCTATTCAGAAGCTTCTATTTCGAACCAATTTCAGGCATTAAAGTGACTCTAAACACACTTAATTGTGTTCCAAACGTGATAATTTACATGGAATAGTAATTTGCAGTCAAAAAATTAAACTTTAAAAAATTTCCATTTCTGACCATCTGGAGAAATTTCAACAGGTCACGGGTCATCGTTTTTCATCAGAAAATTGATTTTTTGGACTGTAGAAAAATTGATTCCAAATGTCATTTGGAATGTGCCTCGCGTTGAATAACTACTTTTTATAGCCTCAATGTGACCAAAAATGCCATTATTACAGACTTTTTCTTCTATTCAGAAGCTTCTATTTCGACCAATTTCAGGCATTAAAGTGACTCTAAACACACTTATTTGTGTTCCAAAAGTGATAATTTACATGGAATAGTCATTTGCAGTCAAAAAATTAAACATTAAAAAATTTCCATTTCTGACCATCTGGAGACATTTCGACAGGTCACGGGTCATCGTTTTTCATCAGAAAATTGATTTTTTGGACTGTAGAAAAACTTGATTCCAAATGTCATTTGGAATGTGCCTCATGTTGAAAAACTACTTTTTAAAGCGTCAATGTGACCAAAATTGCCATTATTACAGACTTTTTCTCCTATTCAGAAGCTTCTATTTCAACCAATTTCAGGCATTAAAGTGACTCAAAACACACTTATTTTTGTTCCAAAAGTGATAATTTACACGGAATAGTCATTTGCAGTCAATAAGTTAAACATAAAAAAATTTCCATTTCTGACCATCTGGAGACATTTCAACAGGTCACGGGTCATCGTTTTTCATCAGAAAATTGATTTTTTGGACTGTAGAAAAATTGATTCCAAATGTCATTTGGAATGTGCCTCACGTTGAATAACTACTTTTTATAGCCTCAATGTGACCAAAAATGCCATTATTACAGACTTTTTCTTCTATTCAGAAGCTTCTATTTCGACCAATTTCAGGCATTAAAGTGACTCTAAACACACTTATTTGTGTTCCAAAAGTGATAATTTACATGGAATAGTCATTTGCAGTCAAAAAATTAAACATTAAAAAGTTTCCATTTCTGACCATCTGGAGACATTTCGACAGGTCACGGGTCATCGTTTTTCATCAGAAAATTGATTTTTTGGACTGTAGAAAAACTTGATTCCAAATGTCATTTGGAATGTGCCTCATGTTGAAAAACTACTTTTTAAAGCCTCAATGTGACCAAAATTGCCATTATTACAGACTTTTTCTCCTATTCAGAAGCTTCTATTTCAACCAATTTCAGGCATTAAAGTGACTCAAAACACACTTATTTTTGTTCCAAAAGTGATAATTTACACGGAATAGTCATTTGCAGTCAATAAGTTAAACATAAAAAAATTTCCATTTCTGACCATCTGGAGAAATTTCAACAGGTCACGGGTCATCGTTTTTCATCAGAAAATTGATTTTTTGGACTGTAGAAAAATTGATTCCAAATGTCATTTGGAATGTGCCTCACGTTGAATCCCTACTTTTTATAGCCTCAATGTGACCAAAAATGCCATTATTACAGACTTTTTCTTCTATTCAGAAGCTTCTATTTCGACCAATTTCAGGCATTAAAGTGACTCTAAACACACTTATTTGTGTTCCAAAAGTGATAATTTACATGGAATAGTCATTTGCAGTCAAAAAATTAAACATTAAAAAATTTCCATTTCTGACCATCTGGAGAAATTTCGACAGGTCACGGGTCATCGTTTTTCATCAGAAAATTGATTTTTTGGACTGTAGAAAAATTGATTCAAAATGTCATTTGGATTGTGCCTCATGTTGAATAACTACTTTTTATAGCCTCAATGTGACCAAAAATGCCATTATTTCAGACTTTTTTTTCTATTCAGAAGCTTCTATTTCGACCAATTTCAGGCATTAAAGTGACTCTAAACACACTTATTTTTGTTCCAAAAGTGATAATTTACATGGAATAGTCATTTGCAGTCAAAAAATTAAACTTTAAAAAATGTCCATTTCTGATCAACTGGAGACATTTCGACAGGTCACGGGTCATCGTTTTTCATCAGAAAATTGATTTTTTTGGACTGTAGAAAAATTGATTCCAAATGTCATTTGGAATGTGCCTCGCGTTGAATAACTACTTTTTAAAGCCTCAATGTGACCAAAAATGCCATTATTACAGACTTTTTCTCCTATTCAGAAGCTTCTATTTCGAACCAATTTCAGGCATTAAAGTGACTCTAAACACACTTAATTGTGTTCCAAACGTGATAATTTACATGGAATAGTAATTTGCAGTCAAAAAATTAAACTTTAAAAAATTTCCATTTCTGACCATCTGGAGAAATTTCAACAGGTCACGGGTCATCGTTTTTCATCAGAAAATTGATTTTTTGGACTGTAGAAAAATTGATTCCAAATGTCATTTGGAATGTGCCTCGCGTTGAATAACTACTTTTTATAGCCTCAATGTGACCAAAAATGCCATTATTACAGACTTTTTCTTCTATTCAGAAGCTTCTATTTCGACCAATTTCAGGCATTAAAGTGACTCTAAACACACTTATTTGTGTTCCAAAAGTGATAATTTACATGGAATAGTCATTTGCAGTCAAAAAATTAAACATTAAAAAATTTCCATTTCTGACCATCTGGAGACATTTCGACAGGTCACGGGTCATCGTTTTTCATCAGAAAATTGATTTTTTGGACTGTAGAAAAACTTGATTCCAAATGTCATTTGGAATGTGCCTCATGTTGAAAAACTACTTTTTAAAGCGTCAATGTGACCAAAATTGCCATTATTACAGACTTTTTCTCCTATTCAGAAGCTTCTATTTCAACCAATTTCAGGCATTAAAGTGACTCAAAACACACTTATTTTTGTTCCAAAAGTGATAATTTACACGGAATAGTCATTTGCAGTCAATAAGTTAAACATAAAAAAATTTCCATTTCTGACCATCTGGAGAAATTTCAACAGGTCACGGGTCATCGTTTTTCATCAGAAAATTGATTTTTTGGACTGTAGAAAAATTGATTCCAAATGTCATTTGGAATGTGCCTCACGTTGAATAACTACTTTTTATAGCCTCAATGTGACCAAAAATGCCATTATTACAGACTTTTTCTTCTATTCAGAAGCTTCTATTTCGACCAATTTCAGGCATTAAAGTGACTCTAAACACACTTATTTGTGTTCCAAAAGTGATAATTTACATGGAATAGTCATTTGCAGTCAAAAAATTAAACATTAAAAAATTTCCATTTCTGACCATCTGGAGAAATTTCGACAGGTCACGGGTCATCGTTTTTCATCAGAAAATTGATTTTTTGGACTGTAGAAAAATTGATTCAAAATGTCATTTGGATTGTGCCTCATGTTGAATAACTACTTTTTATAGCCTCAATGTGACCAAAAATGCCATTATTTCAGACTTTTTTTTTCTATTCAGAAGCTTCTATTTCGACCAATTTCAGGCATTAAAGTGACTCTAAACACACTTATTTTTGTTCCAAAAGTGATAATTTACATGGAATAGTCATTTGCAGTCAAAAAATTAAACATTAAAAAATGTCCATTTCTGATCAACTGGAGACATTTCGACAGGTCACGGGTCATCGTTTTTCATCAGAAAATTGATTTTTTGGACTGTAGAAAAATTGATTCCAAATGTCATTTGGAATGTGCCTCACGTTGAATAACTACTTTTTAAAGCCTCAATGTGACCAAAAATGCCATTATTACAGACTTTTTCTTCTATTCGGAAGCTTCTATTTCGACCAATTTCAGGCATTAAAGTGACTCAAAACACACTTATTTTTGTTCCAAAAGTGATAATTTACACGGAATAGTCATTTGCAGTCAATAAATTAAACATAAAAAAATTTCCATTTCTGACCATCTGGAGAAATTTCAACAGGTCACGGGTCATCGTTTTTCATCAGAAAATTGATTTTTTGGACTGTAGAAAAATTGATTCCAAATGTCATTTGGAATGTGCCTCACGTTGAATCCCTACTTTTTATAGCCTCAATGTGACCAAAAATGCCATTATTACAGACTTTTTCTTCTATTCAGAAGCTTCTATTTCGACCAATTTCAGGCATTAAAGTGACTCTAAACACACTTATTTGTGTTCCAAAAGTGATAATTTACATGGAATAGTCATTTGCAGTCAAAAAATTAAACATTAAAAAATTTCCATTTCTGACCATCTGGAGAAATTTCGACAGGTCACGGGTCATCGTTTTTCATCAGAAAATTGATTTTTTGGACTGTAGAAAAATTGATTCAAAATGTCATTTGGATTGTGCCTCATGTTGAATAACTACTTTTTATAGCCTCAATGTGACCAAAAATGCCATTATTTCAGACTTTTTTTTCTATTCAGAAGCTTCTATTTCGACCAATTTCAGGCATTAAAGTGACTCTAAACACACTTATTTTTGTTCCAAAAGTGATAATTTACATGGAATAGTCATTTGCAGTCAAAAAATTAAACTTTAAAAAATGTCCATTTCTGATCAACTGGAGACATTTCGACAGGTCACGGGTCATCGTTTTTCATCAGAAAATTGATTTTTTTGGACTGTAGAAAAATTGATTCCAAATGTCATTTGGAATGTGCCTCGCGTTGAATAACTACTTTTTAAAGCCTCAATGTGACCAAAAATGCCATTATTACAGACTTTTTCTCCTATTCAGAAGCTTCTATTTCGAACCAATTTCAGGCATTAAAGTGACTCTAAACACACTTAATTGTGTTCCAAACGTGATAATTTACATGGAATAGTAATTTGCAGTCAAAAAATTAAACTTTAAAAAATTTCCATTTCTGACCATCTGGAGAAATTTCAACAGGTCACGGGTCATCGTTTTTCATCAGAAAATTGATTTTTTGGACTGTAGAAAAATTGATTCCAAATGTCATTTGGAATGTGCCTCGCGTTGAATAACTACTTTTTATAGCCTCAATGTGACCAAAAATGCCATTATTACAGACTTTTTCTTCTATTCAGAAGCTTCTATTTCGACCAATTTCAGGCATTAAAGTGACTCTAAACACACTTATTTGTGTTCCAAAAGTGATAATTTACATGGAATAGTCATTTGCAGTCAAAAAATTAAACATTAAAAAATTTCCATTTCTGACCATCTGGAGACATTTCGACAGGTCACGGGTCATCGTTTTTCATCAGAAAATTGATTTTTTGGACTGTAGAAAAACTTGATTCCAAATGTCATTTGGAATGTGCCTCATGTTGAAAAACTACTTTTTAAAGCGTCAATGTGACCAAAATTGCCATTATTACAGACTTTTTCTCCTATTCAGAAGCTTCTATTTCAACCAATTTCAGGCATTAAAGTGACTCAAAACACACTTATTTTTGTTCCAAAAGTGATAATTTACACGGAATAGTCATTTGCAGTCAATAAGTTAAACATAAAAAAATTTCCATTTCTGACCATCTGGAGAAATTTCAACAGGTCACGGGTCATCGTTTTTCATCAGAAAATTGATTTTTTGGACTGTAGAAAAATTGATTCCAAATGTCATTTGGAATGTGCCTCACGTTGAATAACTACTTTTTATAGCCTCAATGTGACCAAAAATGCCATTATTACAGACTTTTTCTTCTATTCAGAAGCTTCTATTTCGACCAATTTCAGGCATTAAAGTGACTCTAAACACACTTATTTGTGTTCCAAAAGTGATAATTTACATGGAATAGTCATTTGCAGTCAAAAAATTAAACATTAAAAAATTTCCATTTCTGACCATCTGGAGAAATTTAGACAGGTCACGGGTCATCGTTTTTCATCAGAAAATTGATTTTTTGGACTGTAGAAAAATTGATTCAAAATGTCATTTGGATTGTGCCTCATGTTGAATAACTACTTTTTATAGCCTCAATGTGACCAAAAATGCCATTATTTCAGACTTTTTTTTTCTATTCAGAAGCTTCTATTTCGACCAATTTCAGGCATTAAAGTGACTCTAAACACACTTATTTTTGTTCCAAAAGTGATAATTTACATGGAATAGTCATTTGCAGTCAAAAAATTAAACATTAAAAAATGTCCATTTCTGATCAACTGGAGACATTTCGACAGGTCACGGGTCATCGTTTTTCATCAGAAAATTGATTTTTTGGACTGTAGAAAAATTGATTCCAAATGTCATTTGGAATGTGCCTCACGTTGAATAACTACTTTTTAAAGCCTCAATGTGACCAAAAATGCCATTATTACAGACTTTTTCTTCTATTCGGAAGCTTCTATTTCGACCAATTTCAGGCATTAAAGTGACTCAAAACACACTTATTTTTGTTCCAAAAGTGATAATTTACACGGAATAGTCATTTGCAGTCAATAAATTAAACATAAAAAAATTTCCATTTCTGACCATCTGGAGAAATTTCGACAGGTCACGGGTCATCGTTTTTCATCAGAAAATTGATTTTTTGGACTGTAGAAAAATTGATTCCAAATGTCATTTGGAATGTGCCTCGCGTTGAATAACTAATTTTTAAAGCCTCAATGTGACCAAAAATGCCATTATTACAGACTTTTTCTCCTATTCAGAAGCTTCTATTTCGAACCAATTTCAGGCATTAAAGTGACTCTAAACACACTTAATTTTGTTCCAAACGTGATAATTTACATGGAATAGTAATTTGCAGTCAAAAAATTAAACTTTAAAAAATTTCCATTTCTGACCATCTGGAGAAATTTCAACAGGTCACGGGTCATCGTTTTTCATCAGAAAATTGATTTTTTGGACTGTAGAAAAATTGATTCCAAATGTCATTTGGAATGTGCCTCACGTTGAATAACTACTTTTTATAGCCTCAATGTGACCAAAAATGCCATTATTACAGACTTTTTCTTCTATTCAGAAGCTTCTATTTCGACCAATTTCAGGCATTAAAGTGACTCTAAACACACTTATTTGTGTTCCAAAAGTGATAATTTACATGGAATAGTCATTTGCAGTCAAAAAATTAAACATTAAAAAATTTCCATTTCTGACCATCTGGAGATATTTCGACAGGTCACGGGTCATCGTTTTTCATCAGAAAATTGATTTTTTGGACTGTAGAAAAACTTGATTCCAAATGTCATTTGGAATGTGCCTCATGTTGAAAAACTACTTTTTAAAGCCTCAATGTGACCAAAATTGCCATTATTACAGACTTTTTCTCCTATTCAGAAGCTTCTATTTCAACCAATTTCAGGCATTAAAGTGACTCTAAACACACTTGTTTTTTTCCAAAAGTGATAATTTACATGGAATAGTCATTTGCAGTCAAAAAATTAAACATTAAAAAATTTCCATTTCTGACCATCTGGAGAAATTTCGACAGGTCACGGGTCATCGTTTTTCATCAGAAAATTGATTTTTTGGACTGTAGAAAAATTGATTCCAAATGTCATTTGGAATGTGCCTCACGTTGAATAACTACTTTTTAAAGCCTCAATGTGACCAAAAATGCCATTATTACAGACTTTTTCTTCTATTCGGAAGCTTCTATTTCGACCAATTTCAGGCATTAAAGTGACTCAAAACACACTTATTTTTGTTCCAAAAGTGATAATTTACACGGAATAGTCATTTGCAGTCAATAAATTAAACATAAAAAATTTTCCATTTCTGACCATCTGGAGAAATTTCGACAGGTCACGGGTCATCGTTTTTCATCAGAAAATTGATTTTTTGGACTGTAGAAAAATTGATTCCAAATGTCATTTGGAATGTGCCTCGCGTTAAATAACTACTTTTTAAAGCCTCAATGTGACCAAAAATGCCATTATTACAGACTTTTTCTCCTATTCAGAAGCTTCTATTTCGAACCAATTTCAGGCATTAAAGTGACTCTAAACACACTTAATTTTGTTCCAAACGTGATAATTTACATGGAATAGTAATTTGCAGTCAAAAAATTAAACTTTAAAAAATTTCCATTTCTGATCATCTGGAGAAATTTCAAGAGGTCACGGGTCATCGTTTTTCATCAGAAAATTGATTTTTTGGACTGTAGAAAAATTGATTCCAAATGTCATTTGGAATGTGCCTCACGTTGAATAACTACTTTTTATAGCCTCAATGTGACCAAAAATGCCATTATTACAGACTTTTTCTTCTATTCAGAAGCTTCTATTTCGACCAATTTCAGGCATTAAAGTGACTCTAAACACACTTATTTGTGTTCCAAAAGTGATAATTTACATGGAATAGTCATTTGCAGTCAAAAAATTAAACATTAAAAAATTTCCTTTTCTGACCATCTGGAGACATTTCGACAGGTCACGGGTCATCGTTTTTCGTCAGAAAATTGATTTTTTGGACTGTAGAAAAATTGATTCCAAATGTCATTTGGAATGTGCCTCATGTTGAAAAACTACTTTTTAAAGCCTCAATGTGACCAAAATTGCCATTATTACAGACTTTTTCTCCTATTCAGAAGCTTCTATTTCAATCAATTTCAGGCATTAAAGTGACTCTAAACACACTTGTTTTTTTCCAAAAGTGATAATTTACATGGAATAGTCATTTGCAGTCAAAAAATTAAACATTAAAAAATTTCCATTTCTGACCATCTGGAGAAATTTCGACAGGTCACGGGTCATCGTTTTTCATCAGAAAATTGATTTTTTGGATTGTAGAAAAATTGATTCCAAATGTCATTTGGAATGTGCCTCATGTTGAAAAACTACTTTTTAAAGCCTCAATGTGACCAAAATTCCCATTATTACAGACTTTTTCTCCTATTCAGAAGCTTCTATTTCGACCAAATGTAAGGCATTAAAGTGACTCTAAACACACTTGTTTTTGTTCCAAAAGTGATAATTTACAAGGAATAGTCATTTGCAGTCAAAACATTAAACATAAAAATGTTTCCATTTCTGACCATCTGGAGACATTTCGACAGGTCACGGGTCATCGTTTTTCATCAGAAAATTGATTTTTTGGACTGTAGAAAAATTGATTCAAAATGTCATTTGGATTGTGCCTCATGTTGAATAACTACTTTTTATAGCCTCAATGTGACCAAAAATGCCATTATTTCAGACTTTTTTTTCTATTCAGAAGCTTCTATTTCGACCAATTTCAAGCATTAAAGTGACTCTAAACACACTTATTTTTGTTCCAAAAGTGATAATTTACATGGAATAGTCATTTGCAGTCAAAAAATTAAACATTAAAAAATGTCCATTTCTGAACAACTGGAGACATTTCGACAGGTCACGGGTCATCGTTTTTCATCAGAAAATTGATTTTTTGGACTGTAGAAAAATTGATTCCAAATGTCATTTGGAATGTGCCTCATGTTGAATAACTACTTTTTAAAGCCTCAATGTGACCAAAAATGCCATTATTACAGACTTTTTCTTCTATTCGGAAGCTTCTATTTTGACCAATTTCAGGCATTAAAGTGACTCAAAACACACTTATTTTTGTTCCAAAAGTGATAATTTACACGGAATAGTCATTTGCAGTCAATAAATTAAACATAAAAAAATTTCCATTTCTGACCATCTGGAGAAATTTCGACAGGTCACGGGTCATCGTTTTTCATCAGAAAATTGATTTTTTGGACTGTAGAAAAATTGATTCCAAATGTCATTTGGAATGTGCCTCGCGTTGAATAACTACTTTTTAAAGCCTCAATGTGACCAAAAATGCCATTATTACAGACTTTTTCTCCTATTCAGAAGCTTCTATTTCGAACCAATTTCAGGCATTAAAGTGACTCTAAACACACTTAATTTTGTTCCAAAAGTGATAATTTACATGGAATAGTAATTTGCAGTCAAAAAATTAAACTTTAAAAAATTTCTATTTCTGACCATCTGGAGAAATTTCAACAGGTCACGGGTCATCGTTTTTCATCAGAAAATTGATTTTTTGGACTGTAGAAAAATTGATTCCAAATGTCATTTGGAATGTGCCTCACGTTGAATAACTACTTTTTATAGCCTCAATGTGACCAAAAATGCCATTATTACAGACTTTTTCTTCTATTCAGAAGCTTCTATTTCGACCAATTTCAGGCATTAAAGTGACTCTAAACACACTTATTTGTGTTCCAAAAGTGATAATTTACATGGAATAGTCATTTGCAGTCAAAAAATTAAACATTAAAAAATTTCCATTTCTAACCATCTGGAGAAATTTCGACAGGTCACGGGTCATCGTTTTTCATCAGAAAATTGATTTTTTGGACTGTAGAAAAATTGATTCAAAATGTCATTTGGATTGTGCCTCATGTTGAATAACTACTTTTTATAGCCTCAATGTGACCAAAAATGCCATTATTTCAGACTTTTTTTTTCTATTCAGAAGCTTCTATTTCGACCAATTTCAGGCATTAAAGTGACTCTAAACACACTTATTTTTGTTCCAAAAGTGATAATTTACATGGAATAGTCATTTGCAGTCAAAAAATTAAACATTAAAAAATGTCCATTTCTGATCAACTGGAGACATTTCGACAGGTCACGGGTCATCGTTTTTCATCAGAAAATTGATTTTTTGGACTGTAGAAAAATTGATTCCAAATGTCATTTGGAATGTGCCTCACGTTGAATAACTACTTTTTAAAGCCTCAATGTGACCAAAAATGCCATTATTACAGACTTTTTCTTCTATTCGGAAGCTTCTATTTCGACCAATTTCAGGCATTAAAGTGACTCAAAACACACTTATTTTTGTTCCAAAAGTGATAATTTACACGGAATAGTCATTTGCAGTCAATAAATTAAACATAAAAAAATTTCCATTTCTGACCATCTGGAGAAATTTCAACAGGTCACGGGTCATCGTTTTTCATCAGAAAATTGATTTTTTGGACTGTAGAAAAATTGATTCCAAATGTCATTTGGAATGTGCCTCACGTTGAATCCCTACTTTTTATAGCCTCAATGTGACCAAAAATGCCATTATTACAGACTTTTTCTTCTATTCAGAAGCTTCTATTTCGACCAATTTCAGGCATTAAAGTGACTCTAAACACACTTATTTTTGTTCCAAAAGTGATAATTTACATGGAATAGTCATTTGCAGTCAAAAAATTAAACTTTAAAAAATGTCCATTTCTGATCAACTGGAGACATTTCGACAGGTCACGGGTCATCGTTTTTCATCAGAAAATTGATTTTTTTGGACTGTAGAAAAATTGATTCCAAATGTCATTTGGAATGTGCCTCGCGTTGAATAACTACTTTTTAAAGCCTCAATGTGACCAAAAATGCCGTTATTACAGACTTTTTCTCCTATTCAGAAGCTTCTATTTCGAACCAATTTCAGGCATTAAAGTGACTCTAAACACACTTAATTGTGTTCCAAACGTGATAATTTACATGGAATAGTAATTTGCAGTCAAAAAATTAAACTTTAAAAAATTTCCATTTCTGACCATCTGGAGAAATTTCAACAGGTCACGGGTCATCGTTTTTCATCAGAAAATTGATTTTTTGGACTGTAGAAAAATTGATTCCAAATGTCATTTGGAATGTGCCTCGCGTTGAATAACTACTTTTTATAGCCTCAATGTGACCAAAAATGCCATTATTACAGACTTTTTCTTCTATTCAGAAGCTTCTATTTCGACCAATTTCAGGCATTAAAGTGACTCTAAACACACTTATTTGTGTTCCAAAAGTGATAATTTACATGGAATAGTCATTTGCAGTCAAAAAATTAAACATTAAAAAATTTCCATTTCTGACCATCTGGAGACATTTCGACAGGTCACGGGTCATCGTTTTTCATCAGAAAATTGATTTTTTGGACTGTAGAAAAACTTGATTCCAAATGTCATTTGGAATGTGCCTCATGTTGAAAAACTACTTTTTAAAGCGTCAATGTGACCAAAATTGCCATTATTTCAGACTTTTTCTCCTATTCAGAAGCTTCTATTTCAACCAATTTCAGGCATTAAAGTGACTCAAAACACACTTATTTTTGTTCCAAAAGTGATAATTTACACGGAATAGTCATTTGCAGTCAATAAGTTAAACATAAAAAAATTTCCATTTCTGACCATCTGGAGAAATTTCAACAGGTCACGGGTCATCGTTTTTCATCAGAAAATTGATTTTTTGGACTGTAGAAAAATTGATTCCAAATGTCATTTGGAATGTGCCTCACGTTGAATAACTACTTTTTATAGCCTCAATGTGACCAAAAATGCCATTATTACAGACTTTTTCTTCTATTCAGAAGCTTCTATTTCGACCAATTTCAGGCATTAAAGTGACTCTAAACACACTTATTTGTGTTCCAAAAGTGATAATTTACATGGAATAGTCATTTGCAGTCAAAAAAATTAAACATTAAAAAATTTCCATTTCTGACCATCTGGAGAAATTTCGACAGGTCACGGGTCATCGTTTTTCATCAGAAAATTGATTTTTTGGACTGTAGAAAAATTGATTCAAAATGTCATTTGGATTGTGCCTCATGTTGAATAACTACTTTTTATAGCCTCAATGTGACCAAAAATGCCATTATTTCAGACTTTTTTTTTCTATTCAGAAGCTTCTATTTCGACCAATTTCAGGCATTAAAGTGACTCTAAACACACTTATTTTTGTTCCAAAAGTGATAATTTACATGGAATAGTCATTTGCAGTCAAAAAATTAAACATTAAAAAATGTCCATTTCTGATCAACTGGAGACATTTCGACAGGTCACGGGTCATCGTTTTTCATCAGAAAATTGATTTTTTGGACTGTAGAAAAATTGATTCCAAATGTCATTTGGAATGTGCCTCACGTTGAATAACTACTTTTTAAAGCCTCAATGTGACCAAAAATGCCATTATTACAGACTTTTTCTTCTATTCGGAAGCTTCTATTTCGACCAATTTCAGGCATTAAAGTGACTCAAAACACACTTATTTTTGTTCCAAAAGTGATAATTTACACGGAATAGTCATTTGCAGTCAATAAATTAAACATAAAAAAATTTCCATTTCTGACCATCTGGAGAAATTTCGACAGGTCACGGGTCATCGTTTTTCATCAGAAAATTGATTTTTTGGACTGTAGAAAAATTGATTCCAAATGTCATTTGGAATGTGCCTCGCGTTGAATAACTAATTTTTAAAGCCTCAATGTGACCAAAAATGCCATTATTACAGACTTTTTCTCCTATTCAGAAGCTTCTATTTCGAACCAATTTCAGGCATTAAAGTGACTCTAAACACACTTAATTTTGTTCCAAACGTGATAATTTACATGGAATAGTAATTTGCAGTCAAAAAATTAAACTTTAAAAAATTTCCATTTCTGACCATCTGGAGAAATTTCAACAGGTCACGGGTCATCGTTTTTCATCAGAAAATTGATTTTTTGGACTGTAGAAAAATTGATTCCAAATGTCATTTGGAATGTGCCTCACGTTGAATAACTACTTTTTATAGCCTCAATGTGACCAAAAATGCCATTATTACAGACTTTTTCTTCTATTCAGAAGCTTCTATTTCGACCAATTTCAGGCATTAAAGTGACTCTAAACACACTTATTTGTGTTCCAAAAGTGATAATTTACATGGAATAGTCATTTGCAGTCAAAAAATTAAACATTAAAAAATTTCCATTTCTGACCATCTGGAGACATTTCGACAGGTCACGGGTCATCGTTTTTCATCAGAAAATTGATTTTTTGGACTGTAGAAAAACTTGATTCCAAATGTCATTTGGAATGTGCCTCATGTTGAAAAACTACTTTTTAAAGCCTCAATGTGACCAAAATTGCCATTATTACAGACTTTTTCTCCTATTCAGAAGCTTCTATTTCAACCAATTTCAGGCATTAAAGTGACTCTAAACACACTTGTTTTTTCCAAAAGTGATAATTTACATGGAATAGTCATTTGCAGTCAAAAAATTAAACATTAAAAAATTTCCATTTCTGACCATCTGGAGAAATTTCGACAGGTCACGGGTCATCGTTTTTCATCAGAAAATTGATTTTTTGGACTGTAGAAAAATTGATTCCAAATGTCATTTGGAATGTGCCTCACGTTGAATAACTACTTTTTAAAGCCTCAATGTGACCAAAAATGCCATTATTACAGACTTTTTCTTCTATTCGGAAGCTTCTATTTCGACCAATTTCAGGCATTAAAGTGACTCAAAACACACTTATTTTTGTTCCAAAAGTGATAATTTACACGGAATAGTCATTTGCAGTCAATAAATTAAACATAAAAAATTTTCCATTTCTGACCATCTGGAGAAATTTCGACAGGTCACGGGTCATCGTTTTTCATCAGAAAATTGATTTTTTGGACTGTAGAAAAATTGATTCCAAATGTCATTTGGAATGTGCCTCGCGTTAAATAACTACTTTTTAAAGCCTCAATGTGACCAAAAATGCCATTATTACAGACTTTTTCTCCTATTCAGAAGCTTCTATTTCGAACCAATTTCAGGCATTAAAGTGACTCTAAACACACTTAATTTTGTTCCAAACGTGATAATTTACATGGAATAGTAATTTGCAGTCAAAAAATTAAACTTTAAAAAATTTCCATTTCTGATCATCTGGAAAAATTTCAAGAGGTCACGGGTCATCGTTTTTCATCAGAAAATTGATTTTTTGGACTGTAGAAAAATTGATTCCAAATGTCATTTGGAATGTGCCTCACGTTGAATAACTACTTTTTATAGCCTCAATGTGACCAAAAATGCCATTATTACAGACTTTTTCTTCTATTCAGAAGCTTCTATTTCGACCAATTTCAGGCATTAAAGTGACTCTAAACACACTTATTTGTGTTCCAAAAGTGATAATTTACATGGAATAGTCATTTGCAGTCAAAAAATTAAACATTAAAAAATTTCCTTTTCTGACCATCTGGAGACATTTCGACAGGTCACGGGTCATCGTTTTTCGTCAGAAAATTGATTTTTTGGACTGTAGAAAAATTGATTCCAAATGTCATTTGGAATGTGCCTCATGTTGAAAAACTACTTTTTAAAGCCTCAATGTGACCAAAATTGCCATTATTACAGACTTTTTCTCCTATTCAGAAGCTTCTATTTCAACCAATTTCAGGCATTAAAGTGACTCTAAACACACTTGTTTTTTTCCAAAAGTGATAATTTACATGGAATAGTCATTTGCAGTCAAAAAATTAAACATTAAAAAATTTCCATTTCTGACCATCTGGAGAAATTTCGACAGGTCACGGGTCATCGTTTTTCATCAGAAAATTGATTTTTTGGATTGTAGAAAAATTGATTCCAAATGTCATTTGGAATGTGCCTCATGTTGAAAAACTACTTTTTAAAGCCTCAATGTGACCAAAATTCCCATTATTACAGACTTTTTCTCCTATTCAGAAGCTTCTATTTCGACCAAATGTAAGGCATTAAAGTGACTCTAAACACACTTGTTTTTGTTCCAAAAGTGATAATTTACAAGGAATAGTCATTTGCAGTCAAAACATTAAACATAAAAATGTTTCCATTTCTGACCATCTGGAGACATTTCGACAGGTCACGGGTCATCGTTTTTCATCAGAAAATTGATTTTTTGGACTGTAGAAAAATTGATTCAAAATGTCATTTGGATTGTGCCTCATGTTGAATAACTACTTTTTATAGCCTCAATGTGACCAAAAATGCCATTATTTCAGACTTTTTTTTCTATTCAGAAGCTTCTATTTCGACCAATTTCAAGCATTAAAGTGACTCTAAACACACTTATTTTTGTTCCAAAAGTGATAATTTACATGGAATAGTCATTTGCAGTCAAAAAATTAAACATTAAAAAATGTCCATTTCTGATCAACTGGAGACATTTCGACAGGTCACGGGTCATCGTTTTTCATCAGAAAATTGATTTTTTGGACTGTAGAAAAATTGATTCCAAATGTCATTTGGAATGTGCCTCATGTTGAATAACTACTTTTTAAAGCCTCAATGTGACCAAAAATGCCATTATTACAGACTTTTTCTTCTATTCGGAAGCTTCTATTTTGACCAATTTCAGGCATTAAAGTGACTCAAAACACACTTATTTTTGTTCCAAAAGTGATAATTTACACGGAATAGTCATTTGCAGTCAATAAATTAAACATAAAAAAATTTCCATTTCTGACCATCTGGAGAAATTTCGACAGGTCACGGGTCATCGTTTTTCATCAGAAAATTGATTTTTTGGACTGTAGAAAAATTGATTCCAAATGTCATTTGGAATGTGCCTCGCGTTGAATAACTACTTTTTAAAGCCTCAATGTGACCAAAAATGCCATTATTACAGACTTTTTCTCCTATTCAGAAGCTTCTATTTCGAACCAATTTCAGGCATTAAAGTGACTCTAAACACACTTAATTTTGTTCCAAAAGTGATAATTTACATGGAATAGTAATTTGCAGTCAAAAAATTAAACTTTAAAAAATTTCTATTTCTGACCATCTGGAGAAATTTCAACAGGTCACGGGTCATCGTTTTTCATCAGAAAATTGATTTTTTGGACTGTAGAAAAATTGATTCCAAATGTCATTTGGAATGTGCCTCACGTTGAATAACTACTTTTTATAGCCTCAATGTGACCAAAAATGCCATTATTACAGACTTTTTCTTCTATTCAGAAGCTTCTATTTCGACCAATTTCAGGCATTAAAGTGACTCTAAACACACTTATTTGTGTTCCAAAAGTGATAATTTACATGGAATAGTCATTTGCAGTCAATAAATTAAACATAAAAAAATTTCCATTTCTGATCAACTGGAGACATTTCGACAGGTCACGGGTCATCGTTTTTCATCAGAAAATTGATTTTTTGGACTGTAGAAAAATTGATTCCAAATGTCATTTGGAATGTGCCTCACGTTGAATAACTACTTTTTAAAGCCTCAATGTGACCAAAAATGCCATTATTACAGACTTTTTCTTCTATTCGGAAGCTTCTATTTCGACCAATTTCAGGCATTAAAGTGACTCAAAACACACTTATTTTTGTTCCAAAAGTGATAATTTACACGGAATAGTCATTTGCAGTCAATAAATTAAACATAAAAAAATTTCCATTTCTGACCATCTGGAGAAATTTCGACAGGTCACGGGTCATCGTTTTTCATCAGAAAATTGATTTTTTGGACTGTAGAAAAATTGATTCCAAATGTCATTTGGAATGTGCCTCGCGTTGAATAACTACTTTTTAAAGCCTCAATGTGACCAAAAATGCCATTATTACAGACTTTTTCTCCTATTCAGAAGCTTCTATTTCGAACCAATTTCAGGCATTAAAGTGACTCTAAACACACTTAATTGTGTTCCAAACGTGATAATTTACATGGAATAGTAATTTGCAGTCAAAAAATTAAACTTTAAAAAATTTCCATTTCTGACCATCTGGAGAAATTTCAACAGGTCACGGGTCATCGTTTTTCATCAGAAAATTGATTTTTTGGACTGTAGAAAAATTGATTCCAAATGTCATTTGGAATGTGCCTCACGTTGAATAACTACTTTTTATAGCCTCAATGTGACCAAAAATGCCATTATTACAGACTTTTTCTTCTATTCAGAAGCTTCTATTTCGACCAATTTCAGGCATTAAAGTGACTCTAAACACACTTATTTGTGTTCCAAAAGTGATAATTTACATGGAATAGTCATTTGCAGTCAAAAAATTAAACATTAAAAAATTTCCATTTCTGACCATCTGGAGACATTTCGACAGGTCACGGGTCATCGTTTTTCATCAGAAAATTGATTTTTTGGACTGTAGAAAAATTGATTCAAAATGTCATTTGGATTGTGCCTCATGTTGAATAACTACTTTTTATAGCCTCAATGTGACCAAAAATGCCATTATTTCAGACTTTTTTTTCTATTCAGAAGCTTCTATTTCGACCAATTTCAAGCATTAAAGTGACTCTAAACACACTTATTTTTGTTCCAAAAGTGATAATTTACATGGAATAGTCATTTGCAGTCAAAAAATTAAACATTAAAAAATGTCCATTTCTGATCAACTGGAGACATTTCGACAGGTCACGGGTCATCGTTTTTCATCAGAAAATTGATTTTTTGGACTGTAGAAAAATTGATTCCAAATGTCATTTGGAATGTGCCTCATGTTGAATAACTACTTTTTAAAGCCTCAATGTGACCAAAAATGCCATTATTACAGACTTTTTCTTCTATTCGGAAGCTTCTATTTTGACCAATTTCAGGCATTAAAGTGACTCAAAACACACTTATTTTTGTTCCAAAAGTGATAATTTACACGGAATAGTCATTTGCAGTCAATAAATTAAACATAAAAAAATTTCCATTTCTGACCATCTGGAGAAATTTCGACAGGTCACGGGTCATCGTTTTTCATCAGAAAATTGATTTTTTGGACTGTAGAAAAATTGATTCCAAATGTCATTTGGAATGTGCCTCGCGTTGAATAACTACTTTTTAAAGCCTCAATGTGACCAAAAATGCCATTATTACAGACTTTTTCTCCTATTCAGAAGCTTCTATTTCGAACCAATTTCAGGCATTAAAGTGACTCTAAACACACTTAATTTTGTTCCAAAAGTGATAATTTACATGGAATAGTAATTTGCAGTCAAAAAATTAAACTTTAAAAAATTTCTATTTCTGACCATCTGGAGAAATTTCAACAGGTCACGGGTCATCGTTTTTCATCAGAAAATTGATTTTTTGGACTGTAGAAAAATTGATTCCAAATGTCATTTGGAATGTGCCTCACGTTGAATAACTACTTTTTATAGCCTCAATGTGACCAAAAATGCCATTATTACAGACTTTTTCTTCTATTCAGAAGCTTCTATTTCGACCAATTTCAGGCATTAAAGTGACTCTAAACACACTTATTTGTGTTCCAAACGTGATAATTTACATGGAATAGTAATTTGCAGTCAAAAAATTAAACATAAAAAAATTTCCATTTCTGATCAACTGGAGAAATTTCAACAGGTCACGGGTCATCGTTTTTCATCAGAAAATTGATTTTTTGGACTGTAGAAAAATTGATTCCAAATGTCATTTGGAATGTGCCTCACGTTGAATAACTACTTTTTATAGCCTCAATGTGACCAAAAATGCCATTATTACAGACTTTTTCTTCTATTCAGAAGCTTCTATTTCGACCAATTTCAGGCATTAAAGTGACTCTAAACACACTTATTTGTGTTCCAAAAGTGATAATTTACATGGAATAGTCATTTGCAGTCAAAAAATTAAACATTAAAAAATTTCCATTTCTGACCATCTGGAGACATTTCGACAGGTCACGGGTCATCGTTTTTCATCAGAAAATTGATTTTTTGGACTGTAGAAAAACTTGATTCCAAATGTCATTTGGAATGTGCCTCATGTTGAAAAACTACTTTTTAAAGCCTCAATGTGACCAAAATTGCCATTATTACAGACTTTTTCTCCTATTCAAAGCTTCTATTTCAACCAATTTCAGGCATTAAAGTGACTCAAAACACACTTATTTTTGTTCCAAAAGTGATAATTTACACGGAATAGTCATTTGCAGTCAATAAGTTAAACATAAAAAAATTTCCATTTCTGACCATCTGGAGAAATTTCAACAGGTCACGGGTCATCGTTTTTCATCAGAAAATTGATTTTTTGGACTGTAGAAAAATTGATTCCAAATCTCATTTGGAATGTGCCTCACGTTGAATAACTACTTTTTATAGCCTCAATGTGACCAAAAATGCCATTATTACAGACTTTTTCTTCTATTCAGAAGCTTCTATTTCGACCAATTTCAGGCATTAAAGTGACTCTAAACACACTTATTTGTGTTCCAAAAGTGATAATTTACATGGAATAGTCATTTGCAGTCAAAAAATTAAACATTAAAAAATTTCCATTTCTGACCATCTGGAGAAATTTCGACAGGTCACGGGTCATCGTTTTTCATCAGAAAATTGATTTTTTGGACTGTAGAAAAATTGATTCAAAATGTCATTTGGATTGTGCCTCATGTTGAATAACTACTTTTTATAGCCTCAATGTGACCAAAAATGCCATTATTTCAGACTTTTTTTTCTATTCAGAAGCTTCTATTTCGACCAATTTCAGGCATTAAAGTGACTCTAAACACACTTATTTTTGTTCCAAAAGTGATAATTTACATGGAATAGTCATTTGCAGTCAAAAAATTAAACATTAAAAAATGTCCATTTCTGATCAACTGGAGACATTTCGACAGGTCACGGGTCATCGTTTTTCATCAGAAAATTGATTTTTTGGACTGTAGAAAAATTGATTCCAAATGTCATTTGGAATGTGCCTCGCGTTGAATAACTACTTTTTAAAGCCTCAATGTGACCAAAAATGCCATTATTACAGACTTTTTCTCCTATTCAGAAGCTTCTATTTCGAACCAATTTCAGGCATTAAAGTGACTCTAAACACACTTAATTGTGTTCCAAACGTGATAATTTACATGGAATAGTAATTTGCAGTCAAAAAATTAAACTTTAAAAAATTTCCATTTCTGACCATCTGGAGAAATTTCAACAGGTCACGGGTCATCGTTTTTCATCAGAAAATTGATTTTTTGGACAGTAGAAAAACTTGATTCCAAATGTCATTTGGAATGTGCCTCATGTTGAAAAACTACTTTTTAAAGCGTCAATGTGACCAAAATTGCCATTATTACAGACTTTTTCTCCTATTCAGAAGCTTCTATTTCAACCAATTTCAGGCATTAAAGTGACTCAAAACACACTTATTTTTGTTCCAAAAGTGATAATTTACACGGAATAGTCATTTGCAGTCAATAAGTTAAACATAAAAAAATTTCCATTTCTGACCATCTGGAGAAATTTCAACAGGTCATCGTTTTTCATCAGAAAATTGATTTTTTGGACTGTAGAAAAATTGATTCCAAATGTCATTTGGAATGTGCCTCACGTTGAATAACTACTTTTTATAGCCTCAATGTGACCAAAAATGCCATTATTACAGACTTTTTCTTCTATTCAGAAGCTTCTATTTCGACCAATTTCAGGCATTAAAGTGACTCTAAACACACTTATTTGTGTTCCAAAAGTGATAATTTACATGGAATAGTCATTTGCAGTCAAAAAATTAAACATTAAAAAATTTCCATTTCTGACCATCTGGAGAAATTTCGACAGGTCACGGGTCATCGTTTTTCATCAGAAAATTGATTTTTTGGACTGTAGAAAAATTGATTCAAAATGTCATTTGGATTGTGCCTCATGTTGAATAACTACTTTTTATAGCCTCAATGTGACCAAAAATGCCATTATTTCAGACTTTTTTTTCTATTCAGAAGCTTCTATTTCGACCAATTTCAGGCATTAAAGTGACTCTAAACACACTTATTTTTGTTCCAAAAGTGATAATTTACATGGAATAGTCATTTGCAGTCAAAAAATTAAACATTAAAAAATGTCCATTTCTGATCAACTGGAGACATTTCGACAGGTCACGGGTCATCGTTTTTCATCAGAAAATTGATTTTTTGGACTGTAGAAAAATTGATTCCAAATGTCATTTGGAATGTGCCTCACGTTGAATAACTACTTTTTAAAGCCTCAATGTGACCAAAAATGCCATTATTACAGACTTTTTCTTCTATTCGGAAGCTTCTATTTCGACCAATTTCAGGCATTAAAGTGACTCAAAACACACTTATTTTTGTTCCAAAAGTGATAATTTACACGGAATAGTCATTTGCAGTCAATAAATTAAACATAAAAAAATTTCCATTTCTGACCATCTGGAGAAATTTCGACAGGTCACGGGTCATCGTTTTTCATCAGAAAATTGATTTTTTGGACTGTAGAAAAATTGATTCCAAATGTCATTTGGAATGTGCCTCGCGTTGAATAACTAATTTTTAAAGCCTCAATGTGACCAAAAATGCCATTATTACAGACTTTTTCTCCTATTCAGAAGCTTCTATTTCGAACCAATTTCAGGCATTAAAGTGACTCTAAACACACTTAATTTTGTTCCAAACGTGATAATTTACATGGAATAGTAATTTGCAGTCAAAAAATTAAACTTTAAAAAATTTCCATTTCTGACCATCTGGAGAAATTTCAACAGGTCACGGGTCATCGTTTTTCATCAGAAAATTGATTTTTTGGACTGTAGAAAAATTGATTCCAAATGTCATTTGGAATGTGCCTCACGTTGAATAACTACTTTTTATAGCCTCAATGTGACCAAAAATGCCATTATTACAGACTTTTTCTTCTATTCAGAAGCTTCTATTTCGACCAATTTCAGGCATTAAAGTGACTCTAAACACACTTATTTGTGTTCCAAAAGTGATAATTTACATGGAATAGTCATTTGCAGTCAAAAAATTAAACATTAAAAAATTTCCATTTCTGACCATCTGGAGACATTTCGACAGGTCACGGGTCATCGTTTTTCATCAGAAAATTGATTTTTTGGACTGTAGAAAAACTTGATTCCAAATGTCATTTGGAATGTGCCTCATGTTGAAAAACTACTTTTTAAAGCCTCAATGTGACCAAAATTGCCATTATTACAGACTTTTTCTCCTATTCAGAAGCTTCTATTTCAACCAATTTCAGGCATTAAAGTGACTCTAAACACACTTGTTTTTTTCCAAAAGTGATAATTTACATGGAATAGTCATTTGCAGTCAAAAAATTAAACATTAAAAAATTTCCATTTCTGACCATCTGGAGAAATTTCGACAGGTCACGGGTCATCGTTTTTCATCAGAAAATTGATTTTTTGGACTGTAGAAAAATTGATTCCAAATGGCATTTGGAATGTGCCTCACGTTGAATAACTACTTTTTAAAGCCTCAATGTGACCAAAAATGCCATTATTACAGACTTTTTCTTCTATTCGGAAGCTTCTATTTCGACCAATTTCAGGCATTAAAGTGACTCAAAACACACTTATTTTTGTTCCAAAAGTGATAATTTACACGGAATAGTCATTTGCAGTCAATAAATTAAACATAAAAAAATTTCCATTTCTGACCATCTGGAGAAATTTCGACAGGTCACGGGTCATCGTTTTTCATCAGAAAATTGATTTTTTGGACTGTAGAAAAATTGATTCCAAATGTCATTTGGAATGTGCCTCGCGTTAAATAACTACTTTTTAAAGCCTCAATGTGACCAAAAATGCCATTATTACAGACTTTTTCTCCTATTCAGAAGCTTCTATTTCGAACCAATTTCAGGCATTAAAGTGACTCTAAACACACTTAATTTTGTTCCAAACGTGATAATTTACATGGAATAGTAATTTGCAGTCAAAAAATTAAACTTTAAAAAATTTCCATTTCTGATCATCTGGAGAAATTTCAAGAGGTCACGGGTCATCGTTTTTCATCAGAAAATTGATTTTTTGGACTGTAGAAAAATTGATTCCAAATGTCATTTGGAATGTGCCTCACGTTGAATAACTACTTTTTATAGCCTCAATGTGACCAAAAATGCCATTATTACAGACTTTTTCTTCTATTCAGAAGCTTCTATTTCGACCAATTTCAGGCATTAAAGTGACTCTAAACACACTTATTTGTGTTCCAAAAGTGATAATTTACATGGAATAGTCATTTGCAGTCAAAAAATTAAACATTAAAAAATTTCCATTTCTGACCATCTGGAGACATTTCGACAGGTCACGGGTCATCGTTTTTCATCAGAAAATTGATTTTTTGGACTGTAGAAAAATTGATTCCAAATGTCATTTGGAATGTGCCTCATGTTGAAAAACTACTTTTTAAAGCCTCAATGTGACCAAAATTGCCATTATTACAGACTTTTTCTCCTATTCAGAAGCTTCTATTTCAACCAATTTCAGGCATTAAAGTGACTCTAAACACACTTGTTTTTTTCCAAAAGTGATAATTTACATGGAATAGTCATTTGCAGTCAAAAAATTAAACATTAAAAAATTTCCATTTCTGACCATCTGGAGAAATTTCGACAGGTCACGGGTCATCGTTTTTCATCAGAAAATTGATTTTTTGGATTGTAGAAAAATTGATTCCAAATGTCATTTGGAATGTGCCTCATGTTGAAAAACTACTTTTTAAAGCCTCAATGTGACCAAAATTCCCATTATTACAGACTTTTTCTCCTATTCAGAAGCTTCTATTTTGACCAAATGTAAGGCATTAAAGTGACTCTAAACACACTTGTTTTTGTTCCAAAAGTGATAATTTACAAGGAATAGTCATTTGCAGTCAAAACATTAAACATAAAAATGTTTCCATTTCTGACCATCTGGAGAAATTTCGACAGGTCACGGGTCATCGTTTTTCATCAGAAAATTGATTTTTTGGACTGTAGAAAAATTGATTCCAAATGTCATTTGGAATGTGCCTCGCGTTGAATACCTACTTTTTAAAGCCTCAATGTGACCAAAAATGCCATTATTACAGACTTTTTCTCCTATTCAGAAGCTTCTATTTTGAACCAATTTCAGGCATTAAAGTGACTCTAAACACACTTATTTGTGTTCCAAAAGTGATAATTTACATGGAATAGTCATTTGCAGTCAAAAAATTAAACATTAAAAAATTTCCATTTCTGACCATCTGGAGACATTTCGACAGGTCACGGGTCATCGTTTTTCATCAGAAAATTGATTTTTTGGACTGTAGAAAAATTGATTCAAAATGTCTTTTGGATTGTGCCTCATGTTGAATAACTACTTTTTATAGCCTCAATGTGACCAAAAATGCCATTATTTCAGACTTTTTTTTCCATTCAGAAGCTTCTATTTCGACCAATTTCAAGCATTAAAGTGACTCTAAACACACTTATTTGTGTTCCAAAAGTGATAATTTACATGGAATAGTCATTTGCAGTCAAAAAATTAAACATTAAAAAATGTCCATTTCTGATCAACTGGAGACATTTCGACAGGTCACGGGTCATCGTTTTTCATCAGAAAATTGATTTTTTGGACTGTAGAAAAATTGATTCCAAATGTCATTTGGAATGTGCCTCATGTTGAATAACTACTTTTTAAAGCCTCAATGTGACCAAAAATGCCATTATTACAGACTTTTTCTTCTATTCGGAAGCTTCTATTTTGACCAATTTCAGGCATTAAAGTGACTCAAAACACACTTATTTTTGTTCCAAAAGTGATAATTTACACGGAATAGTCATTTGCAGTCAATAAATTAAACATAAAAAAATTTCCATTTCTGACCATCTGGAGAAATTTCGACAGGTCACGGGTCATCGTTTTTCATCAGAAAATTGATTTTTTGGACTGTAGAAAAATTGATTCCAAATGTCATTTGGAATGTGCCTCGCGTTGAATAACTACTTTTTAAAGCCTCAATGTGACCAAAAATGCCATTATTACAGACTTTTTCTCCTATTCAGAAGCTTCTATTTCGAACCAATTTCAGGCATTAAAGTGACTCTAAACACACTTAATTTTGTTCCAAAAGTGATAATTTACATGGAATAGTAATTTGCAGTCAAAAAATTAAACTTTAAAAAATTTCTATTTCTGACCATCTGGAGAAATTTCAACAGGTCACGGGTCATCGTTTTTCATCAGAAAATTGATTTTTTGGACAGTAGAAAAATTGATTCCAAATGTCATTTGGAATGTGCCTCACGTTGAATAACTACTTTTTATAGCCTCAATGTGACCAAAAATGCCATTATTACAGACTTTTTCTTCTATTCAGAAGCTTCTATTTCGACCAATTTCAGGCATTAAAGTGACTCTAAACACACTTATTTGTGTTCCAAAAGTGATAATTTACATGGAATAGTCATTTGCAGTCAATAAATTAAACATAAAAAAATTTCCATTTCTGACCATCTGGAGAAATTTCGACAGGTAACGGGTCATCGTTTTTCATCAGAAAATTGATTTTTTGGATTGTAGAAAAATTGATTCCAAATGTCATTTGGAATGTGCCTCATGTTGAAAAACTACTTTTTAAAGCCTCAATGTGACCAAAATTCCCATTATTACAGACTTTTTCTCCTATTCAGAAGCTTCTATTTCGACCAAATGTAAGGCATTAAAGTGACTCTAAACACACTTGTTTTTGTTCCAAAAGTGATAATTTACAAGGAATAGTCATTTGCAGTCAAAACATTAAACATAAAAATGTTTCCATTTCTGACCATCTGGAGAAATTTCGACAGGTCACGGGTCATCGTTTTTCATCAGAAAATTGATTTTTTGGACTGTAGAAAAATTGATTCCAAATGTTATTTGGAATGTGCCTCGCGTTGAATACCTACTTTTTAAAGCCTCAATGTGACCAAAAATGCCATTATTACAGACTTTTTCTCCTATTCAGAAGCTTCTATTTTGAACCAATTTCAGGCATTAAAGTGACTCTAAACACACTTATTTGTGTTCCAAAAGTGATAATTTACATGGAATAGTCATTTGCAGTCAAAAAATTAAACATTAAAAAATTTCCATTTCTGACCATCTGGAGACATTTCGACAGGTCACGGGTCATCGTTTTTCATCAGAAAATTGATTTTTTGGACTGTAGAAAAATTGATTCAAAATGTCATTTGGATTGTGCCTCATGTTGAATAACTACTTTTTATAGCCTCAATGTGACCAAAAATGCCATTATTTCAGACTTTTTTTTCTATTCAGAAGCTTCTATTTCGACCAATTTCAAGCATTAAAGTGACTCTAAACACACTTATTTTTGTTCCAAAAGTGATAATTTACATGGAATAGTCATTTGCAGTCAAAAAATTAAACATTAAAAAATGTCCATTTCTGATCAACTGGAGACATTTCGACAGGTCACGGGTCATCGTTTTTCATCAGAAAATTGATTTTTTGGACTGTAGAAAAATTGATTCCAAATGTCATTTGGAATGTGCCTCATGTTGAATAACTACTTTTTAAAGCCTCAATGTGACCAAAAATGCCATTATTACAGACTTTTTCTTCTATTCGGAAGCTTCTATTTTGACCAATTTCAGGCATTAAAGTGACTCAAAACACACTTATTTTTGTTCCAAAAGTGATAATTTACACGGAATAGTCATTTGCAGTCAATAAATTAACCATAAAAAATTTTCCATTTCTGACCATCTGGAGAAATTTCGACAGGTCACGGGTCATCGTTTTTCATCAGAAAATTGATTTTTTGGACTGTAGAAAAATTGATTCCAAATGTCATTTGGAATGTGCCTCACGTTGAATAACTACTTTTTATAGCCTCAATGTGACCAAAAATGCCATTATTTCAGACTTTTTTTTCTATTCAGAAGCTTCTATTTCGACCAATTTCAGGCATTAAAGTGACTCTAAACACACTTATTTTTGTTCCAAAAGTGATAATTTACATGGAATAGTCATTTGCAGTCAAAAAATTAAACATTAAAAAATGTCCATTTCTGATCAACTGGAGACATTTCGACAGGTCACGGGTCATCGTTTTTCATCAGAAAATTGATTTTTTGGACTGTAGAAAAATTGATTCCAAATGTCATTTGGAATGTGCCTCACATTGAATAACTACTTTTTAAAGCCTCAATGTGACCAAAAATGCCATTATTACAGACTTTTTCTTCTATTCGGAAGCTTCTATTTCGACCAATTTCAGGCATTAAAGTGACTCAAAACACACTTATTTTTGTTCCAAAAGTGATAATTTACACGGAATAGTCATTTGCAGTCAATAAGTTAAACATAAAAAAATTTCCATTTCTGACCATCTGGAGAAATTTCAACAGGTCACGGGTCATCGTTTTTCATCAGAAAATTGATTTTTTGGACTGTAGAAAAATTGATTCCAAATGTCATTTGGAATGTGCCTCACGTTGAATAACTACTTTTTATAGCCTCAATGTGACCAAAAATGCCATTATTACAGACTTTTTCTTCTATTCAGAAGCTTCTATTTCGACCAATTTCAGGCATTAAAGTGACTCTAAACACACTTATTTGTGTTCCAAAAGTGATAATTTACATGGAATAGTCATTTGCAGTCAATAAATTAAACATAAAAAAATTTCCATTTCTGACCATCTGGAGAAATTTCGACAGGTCACGGGTCATCGTTTTTCATCAGAAAATTGATTTTTTGGATTGTAGAAAAATTGATTCCAAATGTCATTTGGAATGTGCCTCATGTTGAAAAACTACTTTTTAAAGCCTCAATGTGACCAAAATTCCCATTATTACAGACTTTTTCTCCTATTCAGAAGCTTCTATTTCGACCAAATGTAAGGCATTAAAGTGACTCTAAACACACTTGTTTTTGTTCCAAAAGTGATAATTTACAAGGAATAGTCATTTGCAGTCAAAACATTAAACATAAAAATGTTTCCATT
>NW_028188225.1:0-1000 GCF_964204655.1 Triturus cristatus
AATGGAAGCTGCAGCGCGACCTAGGTCATCGTGTGTGAATTAATGTCTTTGTTACCCATTTAGTTTAATTGCAGGTTGTGCTGCTTTGTGATAGGGCAGTTGGAGTCCTGCTTGTTACGCGCAAATGCTGTTCATGTGAAGCGCGTTCACAGACAGCAATCACAAAACACTGCGCGTGCCCCAGTCTGTCTCCCTTGAGAGGCATCTCGGCGACAATAGGTCTCGAGAGCGAGACCTAAAAAGGCTCAAAATGTATACCTTGCTGCACCCATTTTGTGAATTGTAGTCACAAGTGTCATTCTTACCATAAGCACGAGCAGACACCTAGCCTGAGTATCAGAGAGAATGGCCTGGATAAAGCAGCAAAACGTTAACAGTTTCGGCTGAGGGAGCTCTTCTCACTTTTACATGCCTCAGGTGCCAAGATGCGAGGTGCACGTGGGGCTCCACATTAGATAAAGGCAATTCCTGGGGACTCTCTTAACCTGATCAAGTAAACGTGGCTGAAGTAGGTTACAGGTACACTAATGCGATAAGTACAAGCTTCGTTTTAACACCACAAGCCTTAAACTTTTTTCTCAAATTTACTCTAATGCAGTAACATTGCTTTGTGTGATTTTGTAAAGCTGTGTATCATTTATAATGTAGAGCAAATCTCATAAAGCTTGGTAATTACCAAGAGCAAATAGCTAGTGGTAACACTGTAAAAAGAAATTTACAAACCGATGCAGTGACAATGTTACCACACAGTAGCCATTATTTTTAAACAGAACATAAAATCAGAAACAATTACCCAAAGTAGTTCTAATCCACAACACAGTAAAATTGTTTAAGCTCTATATAAGTAGTGAACGAACTTCGTTTGGGAGACATCAGATAAGCTTTTAAGATCTGAACCACTAGTTGCGATTTTAGATTCTCCATTGTTGAATCGTCCATGAATACCTACTCTTATTGTGGCGCTTTCCACTATTTCTTTAAAAGCGTTCACAAGAACACC
>NW_028188226.1:0-1000 GCF_964204655.1 Triturus cristatus
TTTGGATTGTGCCTCATGTTGGATAACTACTTTTTGAAGCCTCAATGTGACCAAAAATTCAATTTTTACGGACTTTTTCTCCTACTCAGAAGCTTCTATTTTGACCAATTTCAGGCATTAAAATGACTCTAAACACACCTATTTTAGTTCCAAAAGTGATAATTCACATGCAATAGTCATTTACATTAAAAAAATTAAACATTAATATATTACGATTTCTGACCATCTGAAGAAAATTCGACAGGTCACGGGTCATCGTTTTTCATCAAAAAATTGATTTTTTTGGACTGTAGAAAAATTGATTCAAAATGTCATTTGGATTGTGCCTCATGTTGAATAACTACTTTTCAAAGCCTCAATGTGACCAAAATTGTCATTTTTACAGACTTTTTATCCTACTCAGAAGCTTCTATTTCGACCAATTTCAGGCATTATAATGACTCTAAACACACTTATTTTAGTTCCAAGAGTTCTAATTCACATGCAAAAGTCATTTACAGTCAAAAAACAAAACATTAAAAAATTTCAATTTCTGACCATTTGGAGGAAGTTCGACAGGTCACGGGTCATCGTTTTTCATCAGAAAATTGATTTTTTGGACTGTAGAAAAATTGATTCAAAATGTCATTTGGATTGTGCCTCATGTTAAATAACTACTTTTTGAACCCGCAATGTGACCAAAATCGCCAATTTTACAGACTTTTTCTCCTACTCAAAAGCTTCTATTTCGACAAATATCAGGCATTAAAATGACTATAAACACACTTATTTTAGTTCCAAGAGTTCTAATTCACATGCAATAGTCATTTATAGTCAAAAAACAAAACATTAAAAAATTCCCATTTCTGACCATCTGGAGAAAGTTCGACAGGTCACGGGTCATCGTATTTCATCAGAAAATTAATTTTTTGGACTTTAGAAATTTTGATTCAAAATGACATTTGGATTGTGCCTCATGTTGAATAACTACTTTTTGAAGCTTCAATGTGACCAAAATTGC